>NW_021842981.1:0-306 GCF_003651465.1 Formica exsecta
TGTCATTATGATTTATTAAAATTATTCGCTTTGTGCGATCAAATTGCAATTGCATATACGAATATTCGGATTGGGAATCATTTTATAGTCCCAAGTCACACACTCAAGCATCACAGATCGAACTCGCGCGTTTGATACCAAAGTACACAGTATAATTTATCGTCACGATCGCGCTGGGAGGAGAACGGAGAGATGGGGAGAGAAAAGTGGAAAGTAGAAAAGCACGATGAAAAATTGAGGAATGAGAAATTGGCAGGTGATTTTCTACGTTCGACGCGATAATTCATTTGACTTTCCCGTGGGATC
>NW_021842982.1:0-307 GCF_003651465.1 Formica exsecta
AATTCAAATTTATTTTTATGCAAATTAAAAAAATTATATCAAAATTATTTTTAAAGATAGTAAAATAAAATTTATTTGCAGGAAAACTAAAAAATGAACTTTATATATATGTAGATATATTTATTATATTGTTATGTTTATTTATGTAATATTAAACATAAATGTAAATGCTGTCAGTAACAAATTATCTATATATCGAATATATCTATTTGATACTGATAGCATCGCTAATTGTAAATTATACTCTAATTATAATTATACTTTAATTAATTGTAATTATAATTGTAGTTTATATAAAATTATATAT
>NW_021842983.1:0-307 GCF_003651465.1 Formica exsecta
ACATTTTGATTCATTTTTATTATTTGATACTACATATTATTTTATGAATATATTGATAAAATAATTGTTGTGAGTTAAAACAAGTCTTGAATTTAAATTTTAATTGTAAAAAATCGCATAATATAAATATTGCAATATTGACATATATTAACCATCCCAAGTTAATAATATTCATATTGAGAAAAATCAAATTTATTAACAAAAGTTTATTCGCTACATGTGAGGTATTTATTAATTTAAATATAATATTAATTATTATATTAAATATTTAGAATACATTATACTTGTATGACACCGTTACGAGTAA
>NW_021842984.1:0-307 GCF_003651465.1 Formica exsecta
CTGTATATCGCATTTGCCTACTTGTAGTCTACAATAGACAGTTTAGAAACAGTATTTGTGTATCTTATCATGAAAGAATAATCAAGATGCTATATAGAAAAGTGATTAAACTGTATTATAACTGTATTTTATTCTATTTTAGCCTATTAATATTTTGCGAATTATATAAATCAAAGACAATCTTGTTTCAATTAGTTATATATCAAGTTTTTTATATTATCTTTACAAATTGATGTGTTAAAACATAAATTATACAAAAACCGATTATGAAAATTATAAGGATTATTTTTGTCAAACATTTATTGAA
>NW_021842985.1:0-307 GCF_003651465.1 Formica exsecta
CGTAAATGATTAAGGCTTAATAGTAGTAACTCATTATATTTCCTTTACATATTTACATGGTCTAAAATAATTGATAGGGACGTATCGGCGTTGTCCCCCACGCTTTCTCGTTTGCGTGGCCTGGTCGGTTTTGGAGTACGTGTTTCCGCACGTCTGCGATCCTTGCTCACATGTCGACTTCTGTTCCTCCGTCTAAGTCTCCACCGAGCGGTATTTCGGAGGGTCCCAAGCTGGCAGAAACCACGAATCTAATAGGTCTGGTGATGGCTCCCTAAGGCGGGGTGTCCTTGGCCTTCCTTGATCTTCG
>NW_021842986.1:0-307 GCF_003651465.1 Formica exsecta
CAACAGGCGTAGACGAACTGAAATTTTGCTCGGCATATTTGTTTCTCGGTCTCATTCCTGTCGCAATACTATCTCATTGTTGACTCCCATATTCGCGACGGTTAATCAGCGCCTTCTATCTGCTTTTAATCAAGAGATGCTTCTTCTTGTTCTTCGCGCGGTTGCTGTTCCGTTGTCAAAGGTAGATTTCCAGACGGACGAAATGCCAAAGGGTTGGAGAGCATCGTACGACGATGCATTTCAATATGAAATCTTCCAATATACCCCGCGCTCTGTCTAATATGTTAACGCAACGCTGTTTGTTAAA
>NW_021842987.1:0-307 GCF_003651465.1 Formica exsecta
CAATGTTGCAGCAATGTTGTTGCAAGCTTCAGTGCTGTATGGGATAGTGCTGTCTTTTTCTTATGCTTTTGTCCATTTTATATTAAAAATAATACTTAATTTAATACTAAATAATTATCTTTTAGGAGCTTATTACACAGCAGAATACTGTCAGAAAAGAATTAGAACACCGAGAGAAAAATTTAGTCGTTTGCAAAGAAATGAACAACAAAATTATAAAAGTGGCAGCGCAGCATCAACAGAAATAAGATCACCATTATTAAACCAACTATCTTTTTTGAATACTTATAATCAAAGACGCAGGTTA
>NW_021842988.1:0-307 GCF_003651465.1 Formica exsecta
CCGTTTACTCTTTTTCAAACAACATATTGTCGCCATCTCATTTAATATTTGCACAGCAATTTTATAAATTATTTATGAATTATACCACAAATTATTTACAACCCAACTGGAATATCTTGAAAAATGTTGAACAATATCTTGGACAAGTGCATCATATTGCAATTCCAAATTTCCCAAACAACGCTATGGCAAACTGGAGACTTAATTTTTATAGGTAATTTATATATATATATAATTAGAAAAAGAAATTAAGAATTTTACTGATTGCTAATTTACACATGGTTTAGAAGAATAGGAGTGAGAAGTA
>NW_021842989.1:0-307 GCF_003651465.1 Formica exsecta
CTATATATATCGGTTTTGCCGGAAATACATTGATATATGTGTATATAATTAATATATATATATTCCAGTACTCTATCAAAATATGATTTTAACAAAGATATTTATTGCTATAAAACAAAATTATTTATTGCTATATAGATTATAGAAACATTTCCTATTTTTAGTTGATGCATAATTTAATAGAATTTTTTACTGTAGTTAAAAAATAATAAAAAATGTATTTGTTATAACATTATGTAAAAAATATTAATTACATTTATAAAATAATAGAAATTAAACTATAGAATTAAATGTCTTTATTATCCAA
>NW_021842990.1:0-307 GCF_003651465.1 Formica exsecta
TTCAAGCACTCAGTGCTGCGAGTTTTTCCCAATGGAAGACGCTATATGTTACGACTAAATTATATGTTTAAACTATGATAGTATATTCTAATATGTCATAATTAAGTTTACAAATACAGATATTTTTGTATTTACAAAGTATTATTTTTGTAGTATATTTTTACAAAATGTTTTTTATAGATATTTTAGCTACGTACTATATAATTTTATTGTATAAACTTCTCTGTATATAATTTACTTTAATTTTGTAATTATATATGATAATGTAACTTTTTTACCATCAATTTGTAATTTTTTTATGTACATC
>NW_021842991.1:0-307 GCF_003651465.1 Formica exsecta
TTTAACAACGTTTTTCAGCTGAGATTGCAGATGCATTATACCGGTCTCCTCGATTGACTGATTTTGCTTTATCCTGCAAACAAGACATCATTTAACGTCACCTTACTTCTTGGGAAATATAGTTATATATTACGCTAATTAAAACTTCTTGGGAAATATAGTTATATATTACGCTAATTATACTTATCTTAGTTATATTACTATAATTATATTATGCTGTTTAACAAAGTTTTTCAGCTGATTGCAGGTGCATTACACCGGTCTTCTTGAAAGGATTGACTGATTTCGCTTTATCCTGCAAACAAGC
>NW_021842992.1:0-308 GCF_003651465.1 Formica exsecta
AAACAAAATTCCTCTTTTGCTCTCGCATTTATTTTTGATCGGAAATGCATTCGATTGAAATCACTATAAGTGTTGCAATCTCGTTTTAGTAAACTCATCAATTTAATAAGGCAAGATTTGTGTGTGTTTTTTTAAATAAGTTTACTATAATTAATTTAGGAGAGGGGGGATTTATCAATTCTAAAAATACTTAGATTATTTAGTTTTTCATAATATACAAGTTATTTTCAATTTTGTAATTTAATTCTTATGTGACAAATATGATATTATATTCCATTATTTATATTCCATAAAAATATATTATATGA
>NW_021842993.1:0-308 GCF_003651465.1 Formica exsecta
GGAAGAATGCACACGTTTCGAGAAATTCTCATAGCACACGAAATTTATTTTGTTTATAATCCTACTATTGAGAATACATCAAGTATTTTCATGGTATTAGAAGAATGCCATCCAATAATATTGCTTCGCCACAATATTGTAAACATGATATTAAATGATGAATAAAATATCGTGGCTTAAAATGACAATATATTTTCAATTAGTATCAATCAAATGTATTATTTTCTTATAACATATTTATATATCGGTAAGAAATATCCATAAAATAATATAAAATAATTCCAGACTGTATTCTTAAATATTGGGTT
>NW_021842994.1:0-308 GCF_003651465.1 Formica exsecta
AAAGAATACGGATAAAATTTGATAATAGAGAATAATTCTAAATGTAAAAGTTTTCCTTTTAACTATTCTATTCTTATATATTCAACAAACAGCTGTAAATAAGATTTAATTCCTTGATTATATTGCCTCGAGTAAAAATATAAATAATATAAACGGCGTTCCGCGTGTAAAAAATAACATTAGTATATTACACACTTTCCAATCTGTATTAAAATGTTGGCCTTTTTCTGTTAAAATGGTTTGAAAAGAATAATTAGCGTAAAAATAATGTAAAATTATAAAACACAAATATTTGTCAGAAAAAAAAA
>NW_021842995.1:0-308 GCF_003651465.1 Formica exsecta
AACGAAAGGTAGGTCCAACTGGCCCGAAAAATGGATATAGGCTACTCAAAATAGGCGGCCAATATTGGCCAAAATGCGTAGCAAGAGGTACATAAGGTACAATTAGGGTACGCGATTAAGGCACGCGGGTAGGGCACGCGAGTAGGGCACACAAGTATTGCACGCGGTTAGGACAGGCGATTAGGGATACGTTCTCTAAATCTCCGCTGGCTCAACCAGCAAATAGAATTGTTAGGAATATAGGGACTATTAAGACATTAAGGAAAAAGCTAAACATAAGATTAAAATATATAATAATAATATCCAAC
>NW_021842996.1:0-308 GCF_003651465.1 Formica exsecta
AATAATTTAATTCTTTTCTTAAATGACGATTTTGAATGAACAATTAATAAAAAATCTTTTAATTCTCCTGACCTCTCATTGATATCATAATGAATTATGATGTCAAAAACGAGAAATCATATGAGTTGTTTTCTTGCGAAATACATCAAAATAAATAATTTTTTTCGAATGCGTTTATTCGTGTTTTTAATTGTTATTTCGCATTAATAAATGTATGCATAACTCATCTTCTGTATTTTTAGTAAAACTGAATCTTACGATGATTGAGCAAGATTTATATATTTTATTTATTATTAATTTACAAATTA
>NW_021842997.1:0-308 GCF_003651465.1 Formica exsecta
AAGATTTTTAAAATTTTTGAAAAATTTACATACTTTGGCAACTTACATATTATATTATTTAACTCTAAAATTGTAAAGAAATTCGATATAATAAAATATGTATTGTATAGAGTTTCATATATATACTTTCTTCTGTTATATGTATTTTATAATTAAATATTTAATAATTTTAGTATTATAGTAATATTATAATATTTACAATATTCCAAGAATTACTGTAATAAATAACTTTCATATCATTTTGCATGATTAAAAACAATTTTATTTATTTTAAACATTAATAAAATTATCGGAATCATAACTCTCAA
>NW_021842998.1:0-308 GCF_003651465.1 Formica exsecta
AAGTGAAAAGAAATTATTAACACGGAATAGTGCAAGGAAGAGAAATGATTTCTTCTAATTGTATTGAACAAAGTTAGATTATATTAGTGAAATTGAACAAATGCTTTACACGCAATGCTTGAATCTATGCATTATCAATTAACATATTTGTGATAAATAGATTGTTAAAAAATGATTATGGAGGCATTGCAGGAATATTTGGAGATTTTGGCTGGTCATATTTTCGATAAGCCGGTAATTATATGCATGAACGCGCATTCGTATATATAATATTTATTTATATTTTATATATAAATGTAATTAATGCA
>NW_021842999.1:0-308 GCF_003651465.1 Formica exsecta
AAGTGTTGTGTAAGTGCTTTGAAGAAACAGCAAAGGATAAACAAGAAAGAAGAAAGAGAAGGAGACCCGGAGAGGCATCGGACGATGACAAAGCAATCATGTGTGGTAAATTGCAATTTGTAATTTTGTTAGTTTATTATCTCTTTTTTGCGCAAAAGCTAATTAAAGAACTAGTTAAAACTAATTATCTCCGTGGTAATGAGACTTACAATTAGTTTAGATTAATGTACAGTATGTCTATTCCCTAGATCTTATTTTAAAATGTTTTAAATATTTAACAAAATATTTATAACAAAAATTATTTATAT
>NW_021843000.1:0-308 GCF_003651465.1 Formica exsecta
TAACTTCCACAGGTAAACGCATAAACTCTTTTACATCTATTTTTAATACTTCATTAAAGATGAAAAATATATTGCAGCTTACACCAAATTATGCGTTTTTGATATATGGTTATTCGCGAAAGCGTTTTGAACAAATCACAAGAAAACGAAGGAGTAAAATTTCACTCTCATAAAAATACGTAAATTTTTGTATATATGTATACTCTGACAAAAAACAAGAAAAGATATTTTTTCGTGTTCTTATCTTTGTGTGACCAATTATTTATGTAACTGATTTTATATTGATATTAATTATTCATGTTAATTGG
>NW_021843001.1:0-308 GCF_003651465.1 Formica exsecta
GATTTTTCGCCCGTGTTGGAAACGCTCGGGGTTCGCGAATTATTTTCCTATCGCTTTCCTGCGCTTCCCGCGAAAGCGCCGTTAGTCATCCGTCGCGGGAAAAACCGACGCGCGTAATTTACCGCCGTGCGGAGGTTGAACAAACTCCGGGCCATGGATTTTAATAGGAATTCAGACTACGCAGAAGTCACGGGAACGTGTGCGCGGGCGCACGATTATCTCTCGTATGGCGACACCGCGCTCGGTTTGCTCTCATAACCGGTTTTTTGACTCTTTAGAAAAATTTCTCTCACGCTGTCCTCTTCTTT
>NW_021843002.1:0-308 GCF_003651465.1 Formica exsecta
TATATTTATTTTTTTTTATTTACATATGAAGGGAAGTATTAATCATCTCTTTTTTTAAAGTTTATTTCAGCATCTAAATAAATGTAAAAAAATTAATTAATGCGTTTATACTCCGGTTGTGTATCTATATATTTAACAAGATTATAATGCAATTTTTAAAAAATTACAGGTACATAACTTTTTACACACACAAAAGTATATAAAGAATGAAATAATTGAAGATGCAAACTTGTAAATTACATTACAAGTAAATTTAAATTACATTAAATACATTTCAATGCGACTTATGATAATTATCGGTTATATAG
>NW_021843003.1:0-308 GCF_003651465.1 Formica exsecta
TCGACGTAAATTCTCACACCGGCGTTGTTACATCTACGAACCATATCTTTGAATTGCTCCGACGTACCCGATCTCGTACGCCAGATGTAAGATATAGGCTGATAGCGCTCCCACCATGGTCTGTTGTCTACAATTACGTTTTCTTGTACCGGAGAGACCTATATCAATTTATAGGAAAATTATTTATTCGATTGTATATTGCGAGGGTTGACGTATTTGTTCTCTTCTTTTTTCTCTACTTATGCAAAAAATTTATTTCTTAGAATAATACATTTTAAAAGCATAAATCTATAAAAATAATTAATAAA
>NW_021843004.1:0-308 GCF_003651465.1 Formica exsecta
ATGCAAATGATAATTAATAAATGGAAAGTATATGTAAAATATTCTCTATTTATTGGATTTAAATTGATTGGAACATCCTGAATGATATCCTTGAGTTGTAATTGGTATAATTACGTTTAATTATACATATTTCTCTGAAAAAATATTATTATAAATGATAAAATGTAGGAAAAATACATTACAATTATTTTAATATTATTATTTAAATATACAATAAACATTTTAAAAGATAGGCAAAAAAATATATATTGCATTATTTAGGATAAATTTTATAGTCAGCCAAAATAAATTTAAAAAATAATTTTCTA
>NW_021843005.1:0-308 GCF_003651465.1 Formica exsecta
AGAATTTTAAAATTTCAGAAATGGGGTGCTAACTTCACGCAGGTAGGGAATTCGCGTCGAAACACGATAATAATTCCTAACAGAATCTCGCCTTTAGTAATTTCCAATGATATTACAATATGTATAATATGTAAAAATTTTCCGTGATCTGTTTTCTACGAGAGGAAACTCGTAGTATGCGGAAAAAGAAGTTATGATGTATTAACATTTTACACGATGTCGCGAATTGTAATTACCCTTTTATAAAAATTGTTGTAAAATTTTAATTCACACACAATTTTTTTTTTTTTTTTTAATCGATGATCTAG
>NW_021843006.1:0-308 GCF_003651465.1 Formica exsecta
TTGGTGAGACCGTTATTGGATGCATTTGTATGTATTTCAAACTCATATTTAGTGTCAGCATTCAGAAAACCGATTTTGTTTAACAATGAAACATTAATATTTTAATGCTAAAAGGCTGATATAGTGAGTTTTTACGAAGAACAATCTATAACTTGCAAAAGCTTTGCTTTGGCAGATTACCTTTAGCTGCTTCAGCATCTCATAAACTGCATAATAACGATTGTTCTAATTGCTTTTGCAACTCTGCGGCTAGACGAAAAGGCACAATATATGCATTTAAGGATAAAGTGTCATTTATTAATTAATAA
>NW_021843007.1:0-308 GCF_003651465.1 Formica exsecta
CAGTTTTCGAGATATTCGCGTGGATTGATTAAAATGGTCCACCCTATATATATCTACATCTTTACCTCGATTTTTCGGACATCACACAATTGCGCACTAACAACAATCTAACGTGCATACCTTTCTCCAACGGCTAAAACCATAGGAAAGTTCTTATGATTTCACAACGAAGCGTATGCGATCCTTAATTTCATTAATGTATGCATTACTTCAATGTTTGGTCCACCCTGTATATAATATATCTAATATATTATATATTATTTGAAGGAGATAAAAGGCAATCAAGAGCCAGCGCGGTAATTTGTGCG
>NW_021843008.1:0-308 GCF_003651465.1 Formica exsecta
CTATCTAGATGCGAAAGTCGACCTATCTTAGACGTGTTGAATAGACATCGACATCTATTCGACTTCACGTTTTCCTCTGGGTCCTCAACATGGGTATAAAGATGCCAAAATTAAATTGGAGTTTTAAAACGACATGCACAACATTTGTTCTCAGATAAAGTTTATTACGTTATATATGTATATCGTGAATTATTATAGATCAGATAATAATGTTTTACAAACATTTCTTAAGGGGATCCGAAAGGGTCTGTTTTACCGATAAGAATTTATTTTGCAAAATCTTTTTGTTGATTATAGATATCAAAAAA
>NW_021843009.1:0-308 GCF_003651465.1 Formica exsecta
CTCTCTATGTGACAATGATTTGAGATACTAACGCTTACGAAAGAGTCGAGATTCATCGTGAGAATATACGCGCAAGAGAATTCAATAGGTACTAACGAGCAATTCATAATAATTAATAAACTTTGTTTTCCACTTTGATCCAGTCTCAGCCATTTCATTTTGAAGATATTAGGGGCTAGTTCAATGCTCTATATAAAAAATATGACATGTGCATAAATTAAAATATTATATGCAATTTCTGCAGCAGAAATTACAGATTTCTTTTTTTATTTCAATTACATTCGAGTTTTTGTTAAGTATATTAGAAG
>NW_021843010.1:0-308 GCF_003651465.1 Formica exsecta
CTTTCCCTCCCCGGTCGAGGGACGGAAAGGCTGGGGGATGCAGGGACGCCAAGCAAAACTGGGTCACTGGAGCTTCATTCACATTACTCGGCCATTCATGAGATTTGCCAACCGTTCGGCTTTCGAAGCTTTCGGCATGTCTCACGACTTTTTCCAAAAATCATCTTTGCCAGCCTATCGTCGATCATCTTTGCGATCGCCGAATTGCGGCCGAATCTTTTTTCTCCACGTTCTTTTAACTGAGAAAATACGTCAACTGAATGGAACCTCAAGAATGAATAAATTTCTCTGTCATGCGTCTCTCCTTT
>NW_021843011.1:0-308 GCF_003651465.1 Formica exsecta
CGGCGAACAGATATATATATATTTAATTTAAAATTAATCTTTAACTCTTTTCCAAGATTTTTGTGTGCGTATGTGTGTGGGTGTGTATGATAGATGTATCATTAAACATTTTTAAAAGAGTGATATTGCAAATTCATGACAATTAATTTTATATGAATTAATAATATATCTAAATAATAATAAATTTTTCTTTCATGGATAAATTCTTTCATCATAAAATATTAATTATCAAATAAAATATATAAAATTCACTTTTATATATATTTTAATGTTTAATAATTTGTATCTATATATTTTTACATTATATA
>NW_021843012.1:0-308 GCF_003651465.1 Formica exsecta
CCTCGTCTTCAACGCTGATTTTATTACGCAAGTGGCATTAACACAAGTCAAAGAGAGTTTGTTGTGTTTTTTGGATTTTAAATCAGTTAAAATCGAAAATGTTCTCTCTGGATTTGCATTTGAATTAGGAAGTGATCGAACAGCGCAATCAAAATATTTCTCAAAGTAGGATATTTGTAAGCATTATTTGACAACTGGCGCTGCAAGATTCCTTTCCACATATTATCAAAATTTAATTTTGATATATTCCGTTTTTCTTCTGGAGTTAAGGGGATCCAGAAACATGTCTGTTTTACCGACCAAACGCA
>NW_021843013.1:0-308 GCF_003651465.1 Formica exsecta
TATATATTAAATAATTTGCAAAAAAAGCAGAATAGCTTATTTAAAAAAATTTGTTTTATGATTAATTTCTACTATACTCGAGTAATTATCGCGAACATTTTGTTTGAGAAATATAAAATAAAACTAAAATATAAATAAATATAAAACAAATAATAATGAAGTTATATTATTACGTCAATATTTAAATTACGAAGAAATGTATTAGATGAATTTCCTCTATGCATATACGTTCCTTGGCGTATTGTACACTATGGTAATCACGATGATGAAGCCTTATATCATTCTATTGTATGTGGAGCGATAAAGGA
>NW_021843014.1:0-308 GCF_003651465.1 Formica exsecta
TTAAAAATTTTTTTCACTTAAATATATTCCACTATTTTGATCACAATGAATTTTGTTAAAAAAACACTTTTATTAAAAAAAAGGTAATCCTTTCTTACGCGTCCTTTACCGTTTCTTTATTATATTCATTATTACGATTGCACGCATTCTGCAGCTATTTATCCTCATCCGCATTCTTAAAAGATGTTCAAACGACTAAAACTCCCTTTTCCCTATTCTCTCAATTATTGTCCTTTTTACTTTTATTTTACTTAAAAATATTTATATAAAAAATATAACTACAGTATCTCTCTTAGTCTGACTCTTCC
>NW_021843015.1:0-308 GCF_003651465.1 Formica exsecta
TGTCGGTCGTTTGAGTGTGAGTGTGATTTGCGTCAATTTGTTATAATATTTTTGTCTTTCGTTTGCGAATCTTCGCATCTAAACTTTGCGTGCACGCCCGGTGCAACTTTCCTGCACTATTATTGTACGGGTTACGTAAGAGTGTGAATCGCGTAAATCCGACGTATTATGTCGGTTGTAAAGCACCGCATCTCGAAAATGTGAGCGCATTTTGTGAGAGTTTCGTCGCGATTCTTGCATGGATCGCGTGCGTGTGTGCCGAATATTCGATTCTGCGTAACATGTCTGTCCGAAATCGAAGCATGTCC
>NW_021843016.1:0-308 GCF_003651465.1 Formica exsecta
GACGATAACTGAGCGCTTTCTCTGCTGAACGCGGCCAATGCTTGATGCGCGCATGCATGTATGCAGAATGTATTGAAAAATTAAATACAATTTTTAAGATTTTGTGTATTGAGGATTAAAAATCAAGAAACAAACATCCGGGAGAGGACTCTTATTTTCGTTTCACAAACATGAAAAACAAATTTATCCAACATGTCTAGGCAACGAATTCTTATACATTCTTTAATTAATCGCGAATACGCATTTGGTATAAATAGAATTTTGGGCCTCAGCACAATAAAAGGAATAAGAAACAGGGAATAGAGAAC
>NW_021843017.1:0-309 GCF_003651465.1 Formica exsecta
TTTTTTTTTATTGGCTACGCATAAAAAAATCTAGCTTCGCTAATAAGTTACGAAACAGACAATAGTTTATACAATTATATCCAACACTAATAAACACAGGAATTCTTCCCTCTATGACGAGAGTTACTGTCCGCTTCCAATATTATTCAGAAGCCGAGAATTGGATTCTCGAGATGGACAACCAGCTAATTCGCGACTCGTCGTGATTGCATCTTAATGCAGCTTCCAGTATTGCGAAGAGATCCTTTTCCGAGATATACGTGCCGGTGATGATGCTCGTGATGATGACGGAGGATGACGACGGACACA
>NW_021843018.1:0-309 GCF_003651465.1 Formica exsecta
TATAAATTCGAGGATCCGGACATCGGCACCCGCCTTTGTAATACATACGCGCCGATTATAAATAAACATATCCCAACATGCGACCCCCAATAAACGGCTCTTCCTAAAAAAAATGGAAAGGATAATGGTTTTTTTGTTTCTGTTTGAAAAACTGTATTACCTTGTCGGAATTCCCCCGCGTGACGTCATTCCCCCGCACGGTTTCCCCTCGCGCCGCATACCCCTCGGAGGACCTGGGTTAGAACTCTCCTATTAACACTACTGGAAGAGGTGTGGGAAGAGGAAGAGGAGGATTGGGAGGAAGAGCTT
>NW_021843019.1:0-309 GCF_003651465.1 Formica exsecta
TCATGCTTATTAATGCCAACAAAAATATACATATAAACATATATATAAACTTTTATTACTTATAAAATTATGAATTCTTGGAATGCGTTCTATATTTAAAACGTTATTTAATATTCTCTTTTAAAAAAATATTATGTTTTATAATAATGTTAAATATTACATAATACATTTCAATTATAGATTTTTTTAAATAATTTGTATAGCCACGTTTTGTTATACATGTATGTATTAGTTTTTTATTTTAAAAACAATTTTTTTTTTGAAGTGCACGATTGGCAGATAGTGACCGGTATTTAGGATTTTTCACAT
>NW_021843020.1:0-309 GCF_003651465.1 Formica exsecta
AAAAGAAAAACACCAAGAAGTAAATATTAAAGTAAATTAAAAATATAGGGAACTCATAATCCGATTTATCCGTGAATTTTTATATGTTTGACAAATTATTACAAAATTTCTTTGTGCTTAGAAAATATACTTAATCTCTCATTTAACGATATAAATAATTCCACGATGCAATTATTTGATAAAAGACAAAAAGAATCAATGTGTGCCATGTCACGAGCTCTTATTGTTAAATAGCAAGATATATTGAATTAAATATTTCTTAAGAAATATATGCGTTTTCTAATGTTTTAAAACAAAAAGGTATGCATT
>NW_021843021.1:0-309 GCF_003651465.1 Formica exsecta
CTGGATCTTTTTTATTTATCTCTTGTTTGATCCGATGTTCTCATCAGTTTCGTCATTGAAAGATAAATATAAATTTCTTTGAATCGGCCTATGATCGCGCCATCGAAAATAACTAGAATAATTAAAACGCAGAAATTTTATGGCATTCTCTCAGAGGGAATCGGAAAAGGCGCTAGGGAAGAGATTCCGCTTCTTATATCGCGCTTATTTTTCCCTGAAACCGTAATTCCCGCTAATACACTGTTTGCTCGCTGTCGCCTAAATTCGAGCGAGGAAATTTCTCTTATTTAGAAGCGTTACGACCGCGAC
>NW_021843022.1:0-309 GCF_003651465.1 Formica exsecta
TAATTTCGCAAAGTTTATAATGATATATATAAATTAACAAACAAAAACAATATAAATTATTTATCCATATTTTTAAGACTTTTTTATATAACCTAGTAAGACTGACAACTGTGACTACAGCGATCTTGCACTAATCAAATACGAGCATATATAATTAACTATCATTAGCAATAATGTCAAAAAGAAAAAGAGTAGAAGATGTGAGAGAATGTGTGAGAGAACATCTCAAAAAGAATAGTAAGTTTTGATAAATTTAATAAAAGTGATTATCGATATTTATTCTAATGTAACTGTAGTGTAACATTGCAA
>NW_021843023.1:0-309 GCF_003651465.1 Formica exsecta
AAGTAAGAACCAATCACGTTCGATTGCTACTCAACGGTTGTGTCTTCTGAACGCACCCATTGTGTCTATGTGAATTTCTTAAAAACTTTTTGTAAAAATTTGTTCTTTATAGCAATACATTTTGTATTTTTTACTCCCTTTCGCAGCTATAAAGAACAAATCTATTATTTTTTATACAATTTAAAATATTCATTAAAATATAAATAGTTTAAAATAGTCAATTATAGTCAATATTTTATTCATAATTTGTTATTCGATATTTTTATAACGGTTCCAAAAAAATATCGGATAGGTATTCGATAATATTGA
>NW_021843024.1:0-309 GCF_003651465.1 Formica exsecta
CTCTCTCTCTCTTAAATTTCTTATTTGGTAATAGTGCGAGAGAAAGTACCTTGAAAGGGAGTGCAGTGAAGTATTTTTAAGTTATCATAAAAAAATTTTCTCTTTAACAATACTCTCATAAAAAAAAATTCATCTTTTGATAATATAATGTACAATCAAAAAGATAATATAACCATAATAAAGATCGGCATTTGTAAAATTTAAATAGCGTTGAAAATTCTTGTATGCATATGTATGTGTATTACATATTCTTATACATGGAATATTTAACTAATCATTATATTTACACATCATAAAAAATGACTCTTG
>NW_021843025.1:0-309 GCF_003651465.1 Formica exsecta
ACACACACACTTACGTTCCTGCAATCCCGCCGCGAGGCAAGATACATTCTTATTCCAGTAATTGGTTCCGCGTACAGTCGATGTCAATTGGTCACGAGATATTCTTTTGTTCGGCAAATAATTTACAGCACTAATTTACTTCCTGTGTATGTATATACATACACATCGAAGATGGCAACTATCGAAACATTGAGTGGAATATTTGAATATTTTTTATATATATTTTAATAATTATTATTGTTGTCTTTCCCACATATCTACGAAGATAAATTTGCATCGTGTAGGTCATTTATTATTAAGCAAAAAAAA
>NW_021843026.1:0-309 GCF_003651465.1 Formica exsecta
ATATTTGCAAACTTTTAATAAGTAAGTATTACATTCTAGGAAAGTCCTAAATAAAAATTTCAAACAAAAATAAATCCGATGAAAGCTAAAATATGTGGATATTTATCTCTAACATTTATTATAAAAAATAAAATTAACGTGCGTGTGATTGTCTGCATACATCATACACATGCATATGTGTATATAACCATAGTTATAAAAAAATAGCAATTTCTCAATTATGCAAAGTAATTACATATAATCATATACGTAGCATACTTTATCTTGTTTATTATTTTGTTATAAATTGCATAATTAAATAATTATGTA
>NW_021843027.1:0-309 GCF_003651465.1 Formica exsecta
AGATGGCATGACTTTATTTAAATCAAGTTCAAAACAATTCTGGCCCATTTTATGTAAAATTATGTAAGAAGATGTGTATGCTCCATTTTGTGTTGCTATTTATAGTGGTCATAGTAAACCTGCAGATCCACACGATTTTCTTAAAGAATTTATTCAAGAAATAAATCAATTACTTTCAAAAGACCTAATAATCAATGGAAAAGTAATTCACATAAAAATCCATAGCTTTGTTTGCGACACTCCAGCCCGAAAATTCCTCAAATGCATAATCGGACACGGTGGGTATGGAGCATGCGAAAGATGCGAAGT
>NW_021843028.1:0-309 GCF_003651465.1 Formica exsecta
CTCGCTCACGATATGGCTCGTTCGAGAGTTCCAGAAAATTACTGGAATCGAGATTGTCCGGGAAAAGAAATGCCCGAACGCGTAAAATTTTACACGAACCATAACATACCCTCGGAACGCGTATCACGAAGGATGTTTGCTTTACGATTATGCATCAAACGACCTAGTTGCTACTGTTTATTTTCAACCTAATCGCGCAAGACGTACGTATATAAAAGAAATATCTCATTCTCGGTAATCTTGATCGATGTGCGAGCGGATACATAGTCTACATAATCTAGTATTTATATATATATATATATATATATA
>NW_021843029.1:0-309 GCF_003651465.1 Formica exsecta
TAAATAAAAAAAAAAAAATCTTTTTGGATTTAGTACATTTTTCTTCCGTGTACTTACCTCGTCACCGCGGGATAGCAGTCATGATTGAAACGGGCAACCGTGGGATAAATCGCCACCCCGAGGTAGACCGGACGGCTGCCGCGGAATCGATGCCCCGCGCTTAGCCGCGTCTCGAAGAACTCGTGGGCGTTGAATTGGAGCAGCTGCAGGTTCCTCAGCAGCAGGGCGGCCACGATGATCTCCTCGGCGCCCGGGACCTCTGCGAATTCGCCAAAGTTTCCGATATTAGTGTAGTTATCCCACCCTGGC
>NW_021843030.1:0-309 GCF_003651465.1 Formica exsecta
ATCATCATTATAGCTATATCAAAAAATTTACAAAAATACAATATTACTACACAAATCTATTGCAAAAAATAAGACTAAAAAATTATATTACAAATTTTACTTATCTAATACATTAATAATGAACAAATATTTGCATGCAAAAATAAATGTGTAAACATTTTATTAAATGAATTTTAATATTACTACAAAAATGTACTAATATTAAAAATATTAATAACATATTAAGAATAGTAAAACTAATTCTAACGATTTTTTCAAAAAATTAATATTAACTATTATATATATTGGTCATTATTATTATTAAAAAAA
>NW_021843031.1:0-310 GCF_003651465.1 Formica exsecta
CGAGAAGATTTTGATGGAAAAAAGGCTGTTGATGATTTTATGGTGTTATTTGAAAATGATTACCCAGTGACAATTAATAAAAAAGTTATAAAGGATCAGACAAATAAACGGCGAGAAAAACAAATTATCCTTCCTTCAAAATCAGACATCCAAAAATTGTATAACTATACAAAAAATTTATGTGAAGAAGCGATGGAAATTCTTCAGAAAGAATTTGATCTTAATGCATGGAGAAAATTATCAGAAGGCAGTCTTATTCTCGTTCAAATGTTTAATCGACGAAGAGCTGGTGAAATTGAAAGACTCTCCA
>NW_021843032.1:0-310 GCF_003651465.1 Formica exsecta
AAAATTATTTCATCAAAGTCTTCGAAAGAAACTGGTAAACAGGAAAGGTCGCGGGAAGAGGTATAATGTTTTGCTTATCAATATAATAATATATCAATATCAATATTGATACACCGAATTTGTTTAACATCTCTTATCGTTGTATTATTTTTCATTATTTGACAATTGACACTTTGAATTCATCTTAGAAATATGCGAATGCAAAATTTGTCTTTTATCAGACGGAGGATAAAGAAACTCTTGTAACGTCCGGCAAGCGGTTTAACATTTGTTTAGGCGCGCATGCATATATATAGATGGGCAGTTTACT
>NW_021843033.1:0-310 GCF_003651465.1 Formica exsecta
AAATCAACATTAAATATTTAATAGATTGTCGCAAACAAAAATATTAGCAATCCATCATATACAGGTTTGCTTCTTTTTAATTAAGTTAAACTATCTATAGATTTATAGTATGTGATAATATTTAGTATATGTTATAGTTTCTCGTCAAATTATATGCATTAAAAGTTCACAGTGCGTGAAAATATTTTTTTAATCATGCTTTTATTTTTAATATATTGTTTTTCAAATTAAAGTCAATTCATGTCACGCAAATTTTAGAGATGTTACGAGCCCTTTCAGTCTCTTTCTAATTTTACATGTAAGTTCATTC
>NW_021843034.1:0-310 GCF_003651465.1 Formica exsecta
AATATTGTTTTCTTTAATAGTCCAGCATATTTTACATAAGAGTATATGTAAAATAGTATAGTATTATTTTTTGCGCTTGTTAATAAAACAGATGATTCTTTCAAATTTGAAACGCTTGGATAAATTGCTTGGATCTTTTATGTGTTGTATCGAAATAGGAACTTTTATTTCGGCTAGTTCCTTTAATGTTAGTGGCTAATTGTTTTATATAATACATCGTTTTGGTTTTAACAGCATCTATCATGCGATAAATATAAAGCTACAACGAATTATTAAAAAAAGTAATTTATAGTAACCTTGAAATGGTGTA
>NW_021843035.1:0-310 GCF_003651465.1 Formica exsecta
ATTTAATTCCGACACGAAATTCATAGATATCAATCAAATCAAAATTAAATCATTTCGAAATAATTTATTCGTGATTCAGCGATGTTGAAGGCAGTCGTCAAATATCGTGTACAAAAAGCGAGTATTTAATTGTTAGCTTAACATCAAATCTTTGCATTCTTATTCAATAATTTTTTTATTAAATACTAGAAAAATTAGCGATATTCGTGATATTTATAAAGTTTGAAATATAATTTCGCGAATTTAGCGACGATTCTTTGATATGAAAACACAAGCTCTTAAGTTTATAAATATTTTTAAAATAAATGAT
>NW_021843036.1:0-310 GCF_003651465.1 Formica exsecta
CACATACCATATAAATAAATACCTATATGATTGTTACGAATAATTATATATCATATGTTATAAGAATTTTCTGAATAATAAGATATTATGTTTTATAATAATCAAATAGAACTCTATGCAATGCTATCCGCAATTCACAAAATATTGGCGCTATAAAATAAGGTAAACAAGTGCAGTGAGTATCAATCATATTTTATCAACTTCTATGCACTTCCAATGTACAATGTACTTTTATCATTTCCTATCCAAAATTTCTTTCGTTTTCAATATAGTGATTAACTGAACGAAAAAATGTCATTTTATCATGTTC
>NW_021843037.1:0-310 GCF_003651465.1 Formica exsecta
ACTATGGGAGCGGTAAAAGTACTGAACCGGTTTGATGTCAATGTAATACTCTAATACAAGAATATGTGACACATATTCTTGTATTAGAGCCGCACATATACATATTTATAAACTTTCTCATTCTTTATATCGTTACATTCCGATGTCTGTTTGCAACTCTTTTTTTATTAGACAACAGGGACCGCTGTACTCTTTCTTTATTAAGCAGCACAACATACTTAACAAGATATTCAGTCGCTTAGTTCGTGAACAACAAAAAAACGAATACATTGACATCAAACCGGTTCAGTACTTTTACCGCTCCCATAGT
>NW_021843038.1:0-310 GCF_003651465.1 Formica exsecta
ACTTAAACCAAAAAAATTTGCTACCTGCTTTATAAAGAAAGACAAAAACACAACCGCGAAATATCCATATACAACCGTAGGAATAGCAGACAAAACTTGCAAAGTTGTATTAACAATATAACGCACTTTTTCACTGGCATATTCACTAATATATATTGCAGAGAATAAACCAAGCGGAATAACGACCACCATTACCACAATAGTTATAAGCAATGTACCAACTAAAAGCGGCGCTATACCAAAACATCCTATCTTCTCTTCATTAATAGTGACTACATTGTGGCCCCATTTCAAGCAAAACAAGAATTCT
>NW_021843039.1:0-310 GCF_003651465.1 Formica exsecta
ATATATTGTATACGAAATGTAATACACTGGACTTTTTAATCAAGGTTTCTGTGATTAATTTCGAGATAATTTTTCTTTAACGATGATGTCGAGGAAAATTATCCTTTGTCGTATCGTGCAAATTTTGAACGTGATATATCTTTAATTGGGAAATATATAATTATACTTTAAATTCTCTCTTTCTCTCTCTCTCTTCCTCTCTCTTTCTCTTTCTCTTATGTCTGATCGTTAACCATTTCACTTTTAATAGTAAATAAGAACTATATAATAAAACATTTGTAGTTTTAATAAATGACTTTAACATTTTAAA
>NW_021843040.1:0-310 GCF_003651465.1 Formica exsecta
ATTATATTTATTTATAATTATTTATAGATTGTTGATTTAACTTATGTAGGATTTAAAAGAAAACGTCAATATTTCGAGAATTTGTTATATCGAGAGTTTTACTATACATATATTATTAGAAACAATAAGACTCGTAGGACTGTATTTAATTTTGAATAGTTGCAGATATTACTCTCACTTCTCGAGAAATTGAGTTTTTCTCTTGGATCAGTTTTTATTTAAATGACTATGTTTTTAGTAGATTTTATATATCCACTTATATTTCTGCAAATCTAATCGGCATAAAAAAATAATATTACTGCCATATATA
>NW_021843041.1:0-310 GCF_003651465.1 Formica exsecta
TTATTTAAATTTGTTATATCACTTGAGAGCCTTAATTTCTTAAATTGTTAAATTTGAAGGTTGTTCCTCTCGTAATTTATCGAATAATTAAAATAAAAAAATATTATACAGGGTGTTTTAACATTCACACCGTAATATCTCGAAAACGATGCATTTTCATAGAAATGTTTGTGACGAAAGTTATTTGACTCGAAGGGGGATATAAGAAGGTGCCATTAGTTTGACCTTGGATAGCCGTTTGAAGGTCACATGAAGGTCACCTTCCATTTCTTAAATGGAAATCCCCATTTTCCATTACATATTCTTGTAG
>NW_021843042.1:0-310 GCF_003651465.1 Formica exsecta
TCGCGTTATGAAAGAAAATACTGAATATATGTTCGCTCATGTCCTATCAATAATCGCGGAAATAATATATATGCCACCTACATTCTCGAGTTTATAGAGAATGATATTCTTTTCATAACAACGGATTGCTTGTTTAAGCAATCTCTAACGACGCACAGTACGAATCATGCTATTTTTCCATTATCTACACGCGACGCGTGTTTTATGCTCGGCATCACTGCATCGACATGAATTCTTCACGCTTCACTAGCTGCAGAAAAGAGTCGATTCTACTATAGTCCTACTGGATTGATTACTATATTGTTAAATA
>NW_021843043.1:0-310 GCF_003651465.1 Formica exsecta
TCTCTCTCTCTCTGTAAAATCAACATCTCGCCGGTTATACGGCCGATAAAACCACCCTGTATACGCATATCCTCGCCGACAAACGGACGACAGACAATGTTCGGCCGACGCTCGGCGCTCGCTGATGCGCCAAGTCAAAATAAACGACGTTCTCTGTCTTCATTGCCGCTCCCAGAAGCGGCGGGAACCGCTGTTGCGACGCCCCACCCGCCGCTTCTCCTCGTCTTCTTCGACTCTCGACAGGCATTGTCAAAGTCTAGAGCATAAAGCCCGTTTTAGACGATTTGTAATACGCGACAAAATTCCAGAC
>NW_021843044.1:0-310 GCF_003651465.1 Formica exsecta
CTGCCAGCAGCTTACGACTTCTGCTGAACGGACTTTCCTAACAGCAAGTCATATGATCATATAAAGTGTACACAACCTCCAAACTGAACCACATAACTTAAGTTATAGCAATAATGAATGCAATAATGTTAATTGCGTTAGATGATGGATTAAATTTAAATAATATAATAGAGAATGTGGTAGCAGATTTGATCCACCCAATACCATATAATGTGGAAAATAGACGGAATGCAAGACCTCGTAATGAAAATTATTTTGAAGTCACGATTCCGCGATACACTGATATACAATTCATCGAACATTTTAGAAT
>NW_021843045.1:0-310 GCF_003651465.1 Formica exsecta
ATCACTACTTTTCTGTTCGAGTGTCGTCGCGTGAATGATAATAACAATAAAACGTATTGTAGAAAAGGAATTTGTGACGTAGCATCTCCCACTATTACAGTCCTATTGTTGCCGTGCGAATGATAGCAAAGCCGTAGCACGTAAACAATAACGCGCTAATGTTTATGTTACCAAGGCCGAATACCATGTTATTCATAATTCATTGTCGAAATATTTTACGTATTATGACATATATATATACACAAAATATTAAATTATACAAGTATATTTTAAATAAATTTTAAATATTTTAAAGATAAATTTTCTCGCA
>NW_021843046.1:0-310 GCF_003651465.1 Formica exsecta
AAAAAAAAATCAAATGTGGTACACACACATTTAATGTATGGTGTTCGCGGAGCACGCGTTTGTAATGTTGTAGTTCTTCTCTAAAAAAGGCATGATCGATATATTGTTATCGCTTTTAAATTATAAATAAATATATCGCAACTTTCCTCTCTCAAAATCTTTCATTTTCTTGTTTCTGCATAATTCTCTTCCTTTTATGAATTCTTTTTACAAAGTTTTAACAAAAATGTATATATTGACATCAATAAAATAATGTTAATGTTATATGTTTAAAATAACGTTACAATTATGTCGTTAAAGTTACATAGCA
>NW_021843047.1:0-310 GCF_003651465.1 Formica exsecta
GGGCACCCGTAAAAAAGACCGTCGAACGCGCGTAACGTCTGTCACAGGTTCGCCGCCGGCTACCTGGCTGGGCTAGCTCTGTCTCTCTCTATTTGACGGCGTGTACGCGGTTAAGGGCGCTCGAGATACTACTACGAAACTGTCCGTGTAGTAGTTAGTAGTGCGTTTACCGAACGATGGCGGCGGTTCATACTGTCAGGAACGCGCTGAGATTATCGGGGCCCCTAGAACAATCGTATTAGAGTTTACATGATGATTTACACGCGAGGATTTAGGGTCTACCGCAGAAAAATCAAGGTTAATATCTTTA
>NW_021843048.1:0-310 GCF_003651465.1 Formica exsecta
TATATTAAAAAGTTAGAAGGGGAACCAAAAAGTTTATGGGACCCCTTCTGGCTTTTTAGTCCCCCCTTATTAATAAAACTAAAATTTATAAAAGGATTATTAAACTTTGAAAGTTTAAAGTTTAATCCAATTTGAAATGTTATTATTTTAATTAAAATGGTAATTTTAAGCTAAATTTCAAAATATATATTAAAAAGTTAGAAGGGGAACCAAAAAGTTTAAGGGAGCCTCTCTAGCTTTCTATTCCCCCCTAATTAATAAAACAAAATTTTATAAAAGGATTATTAAACTTTGAAGGTTTAAAATTTAA
>NW_021843049.1:0-310 GCF_003651465.1 Formica exsecta
GCTTATGTTTCTCAAATGGTACGTTGAGAAGATTCGGTATTTAGGAAAATGCAATAATGCTTTGTGATATTTTTATTTATAAATTAAGTAATGATTTAATATAATTTTAATATGATTAAAATAATTCGTTATATTTATTTATTTTAGGTGCGAGGTGATCTCAGCACTTTTCGTTGGGTGCAAAACAGAATATCTTTGGTTAACAATAAAGAAGAAAATCTGATAAGAATAGTCTATGCGTCTATCAATTTTAGAGATATCATGATAGCTAGTGGTAGACTCATTTCGACTTCTGTCGCATCTTTCGAAC
>NW_021843050.1:0-311 GCF_003651465.1 Formica exsecta
AAAAAGCACGCGTGAATGATGGTCTTGGGATCTTTAACGCAGAACGCAGCTTTATCGATGGAGTCTCGTTACAGGTAGCAGGCATCTAATCTCGTAATTTCGTCTGGTCTTTTTTTCCCCGAGCACTCGTTTCTCTGTACCCTCTGTCTCTATCTCGCTCTCCGCGCTCATTCCCTCCCTCTACATCTCCTACTTACTCGATGTCTCCTATACTATATGCCTGCGTGTATATGATATGTGTGTATATATGTATGTGTGTGTGTCTGTGTATGTATGTGTGTACATATAAAATATATTTATATATATATATA
>NW_021843051.1:0-311 GCF_003651465.1 Formica exsecta
AATTATATTAATTAATGAAATAAGATGTTTTAATTATAAAAAAGTATTTCGAAAATTTTTAATTATAATACTTGTTTGAGTTTCCAAAGTAATTGCGATTTTTAGTTTTTTCAAAATATTAGCGATATTATTTTGAATATAATTTTTTGATAGTTCTCTCGATTCTACTTCATTTATAAAAATCAATGTCCGTCCCTGTTCTTCGCGTATTTCAAGTTTACAAAGTTTTGCATTGTGTCTCACACGTGTAAGCTATGTAATAATAATGTGTAAATGTACAGCTGTCGTCATAAAAGAAGTTTTTCGTTAGG
>NW_021843052.1:0-311 GCF_003651465.1 Formica exsecta
TGCGGATTCATTATTACCATTCCTAATATAGTTACGATAATAGCACCGTCGTTATTTAATGGTTTTTTAAAATGTTTGCGTTTCATCTGTCCCGTACGCGCTCTAAAACCTAGTCTACAATGAGTCGTTAGTCGTTAGTCACAAGTAAATTGATCAACCACAGTTTATTATTCCAAAAATATTCTAAGAATAATCGATTCTGGTTGGTCAATTTGCTTGCGACTAACGAATAACGACTCATTGTAGACCGGGCATAACTGTTAAACGCAAAATTGCTTTATGATCGGGATGTCGTCTATCCGGATACTTAT
>NW_021843053.1:0-311 GCF_003651465.1 Formica exsecta
AATATACATACACCAACGTACGATTTTTTCGGCTTCTAATTGTTTTTCAATATGACCTTTAATTCTGAGCTTCTTTACAATATCTTTTATAAATATTTCTAAAGAATGACGAAATTTAATAGAATTTCTTGACCAGAATTTTTCATATTTTTTTGTAATTTTTTTGGCAGTATCACAGTTTGTTATTGCAAGTATAGATTTTTTACTTTTCTGATAATATCGTTTGTTATAAAACCATTTGCGATCAGGATCCAATCTTTTTTGCCTATCTCGTTCACGCTGAAAATTTGTCGAATAACAAATACGCTTTT
>NW_021843054.1:0-311 GCF_003651465.1 Formica exsecta
TCTCAATATCGTGTTGCATATTTGTGGTCAAGTAACAATTCTGAGTGCCAATTTTATCGATTTTAATATTATAAGTCCGCGAGTCTACGATCGTTTCAACGCACTAATTCAAAGACACTATTACCTGATAATGCTGGCCAGAAAACTGGTCAATATGATCAGTTTTATTTTATGGATGGAGCTATTTATTATCAGCATATTATTATATATAATGAGTGAGTATTGTTATGTCACTTATAAGACCGATTCGCGAAATATACAGGGTTGCCCACGTAAAGTGTTACAAGCTAATAACTCTAAAAATATTTGTC
>NW_021843055.1:0-311 GCF_003651465.1 Formica exsecta
AATGTATGCATGTTGAATGTTGTCGAATGTACATTTGTAATAAATGTAGAATAAATTATTATAAATGTAACAACATTATAATAAATGTAACTTTTTGTCAATTATATTTATTGAATTTTATTTATTTTCTAATCCTAATCTAATCCTAATCTTATTCTAACCTTAATGTCCCAAAAATATTATCGTAAAATGAACTCATAGACCGCAATAAATACAAACATATATTGTTGTCATTCTCTAAACTTCATATAACGTACAATATGCAGTATCAGCTTGAACATCATTTATGTATTCATTGTGTCATTCTTATG
>NW_021843056.1:0-311 GCF_003651465.1 Formica exsecta
AAGGACGAATTCGTCGCGTTTCGGACGCGAGCCAGCTGTTCGGTGAACGGCCGCGCGACGTGACGAGCCGTCCATGCCTCGCGACTGTTTGACACTTTGTCGACGCCGATTCCTCCTCGACTCGATTCCCGGCTCGCCGCTCGACTCCCTCGTGCCCGGTAGAATTTATTTCCGATATTGCATGGTTCGATCGATACGATTGTGCAATACATAAATACGTAAAACGAGATAAGGAGAGAAAGGTGAGCGACGAAGACAGAATGCGTGCGAAGGACAAAGAACGCGTAGGTTGTACAACCGCGAATGTCTGT
>NW_021843057.1:0-311 GCF_003651465.1 Formica exsecta
CATATACATTGACGTTTTCGAGAACTGTCCTCGTTAATAATTATAACCATACATCGTCGCTATTGAGGACATCAAAATGTCCTCAATGGCATTTTTAGCAGAACATGTGCTTTGAGGTCCTTAGTGGAGATATTATAAAAATATTGTAGATGTTATAAGAATATGTTACGAGGACATTCGTAATAATTGAATGGCTTTTATACCAAGTGGTACAAGTTCAAAAAACAAAGAGAAAGACTTTTGCGTTCGCATTTATTATAACTGTTAAGATGATTTAACTATGTTTACCTGAGAAGCGCTACTTCTCCTTT
>NW_021843058.1:0-311 GCF_003651465.1 Formica exsecta
ATATATATATATAGACAAGAAAATATATTATTTTATTATTGCTATTATTAAAGACTACTAAATTTTGCAGTTACAAAATTATATAAAGCGCCTCATAAAGTGTGTATCGTTTATGATGAAAAAATGCAGAAGCATTGCAATATTTCTGACAATACTCATCCAGAGAAGCCAACTCGCATCTCTAGCATTTATAATAATCATGAAAAACATGGCCTGCTAGAACGGTGCCATTTGCTACAAGTATGACAATTTAAATATATATATAAATTTAATTTTCAAATTAACAGTTATATATATCTAAGTTATATATA
>NW_021843059.1:0-311 GCF_003651465.1 Formica exsecta
ATATTCGAGGATATCCTCCCCGTCCTCTTCTTCTTCTTCTGATTCCTCATAGCTCGTGTAACCGTCGTTATAATTTTTTCCTACTTTTATTTCAGCGCGAACGGAATTTTCCCTAGCGTCGGACATTCTCGTATGACATTTCTCGCTATCATGAATCCTGTCGTGGCTAAGCGTTGCCGTCTCGCGCGCTTCTAACTCCCTAAGCTTCTCATATCTCTTTTTAAGAGATTCTGAATTTTGTTTCCCGGCGTTTTCCCTAGTATCGGACAAATTTACACGACGTTTCTCGCCATCGTGCAGTTTGCCGTCGC
>NW_021843060.1:0-311 GCF_003651465.1 Formica exsecta
ATTAATAGACTTTTAATTAATGAATTCAAAAATGAAAGATGTAGACCATCAAGCTTTAAAACTATAATAGATGATGAAAGTATATTCTTTAAACTTAATTTAAACTAAATTTTATCTTCGTAATAATAATTTTAAGCTTAATTGCTCTAGTATTTATATAAGAACATCAAATTCAATTTAACTATAACATGCATTTTTTTACTCATAATTATTAAAAGAAGAAAGCTTATGCCAATAAAATTTTATAAAAATAAAAATAAGTCACAAATTTACCCAAACATTTGTTCCCGGTATATTGAGCATGTTCACGA
>NW_021843061.1:0-311 GCF_003651465.1 Formica exsecta
TCTTAGTCCTCGTGATGTTTCGACAGTAAGAAATTCTTCTGCTGTTATATTTCGTTCTACCACTGCGGATTGCCATTCATTCAACCACCGCAATGAATCTTCTAGAATCTATCAAGAATTAAGCAATAATAAAAAAAACAATACGTAATCCTCCCACTATTTTATTTTTAATTGTGTAGTTCGCGTTATTTTTGTACCTTAAAGTCATTAGAATGCGGCGTGAGTCCTTGATTTGGTGATTTTCGTTTCATTGCGTCAAACATATTGTTGAAGCGTTTACAAAAGGAAATTGTTTCTTCGCACCCGCTGAG
>NW_021843062.1:0-311 GCF_003651465.1 Formica exsecta
TTCTACCTGTTTTCTACCTGTTTTCTACCTTTTCTCCCCATTTATATTTCAAATTGTGTTTCTTATGATTCACTACATGTATATTCTGTTAACTATTTAAATTTTGATGTTATAATTTCTATTTATCATTTTGTAACTATCAAACACTTTATTTTTTTCACTATTGAAGACAATGTTTTATGATTTCCTGAGAAAAAATAAACTTATGTAATTATATAAAATCATATATATATATATGGTCATATATGATTCTATGTCCATATTTTGTCGGGTTATTATAAAAATCATTCTAATTATGTATATATATATAT
>NW_021843063.1:0-311 GCF_003651465.1 Formica exsecta
ACAGTTCAGTGCTCCGATATTTAGGAGTAAAGTGGCTTTAAAGTGCTTAAATCGAAGAAAAAAGTGTGCTGAAATACGTTTTAAAGGATTCTGCATCGATTGATGCAATAAAAATTTTTGCTCCGACTTTAACTTATTAATATTAAACTAAATATTAATTGTGCCACGAGGTGTGCGCGTAATGGCGGTCGTAGAGAACAGAGAATTTTGTTAAGGACGTAGTAAATGCGGAGTGTGGCTTGGTCTGGGCCCCGGAGCGACTCCCAAGTTCGTGAATATGTATAATAATTAATGTCTAAAGGTGCTTTTGT
>NW_021843064.1:0-311 GCF_003651465.1 Formica exsecta
AATACATATGATATATAGCGTTCTTATCAAAACAAAATCTATTATGTGATTTATTTTAAGTAGGTATGAAAATAATTCATTTATTTTAAATTATTAAATATGCTTTTAAATATCTGTATTTTGATAATTGTATAACAAGAAAATTTAATGATTTATATTTGTTTTATAGTTTAGTAATATTAATGTAATTAAGTAACATTAATGTAATTATATTCATTATGTGAACAAATTTTCTTATGGCAAATTTACTATATCTATTGTAATAATTTTAATATTACTTTGTACTTTATATAATAAAAATATCTTACTTA
>NW_021843065.1:0-311 GCF_003651465.1 Formica exsecta
TACATATATAAAAATAAAATTAAATAAAGTAAATTATTGTCTCATGCTCGTGGAAAGAAATCTGAGTAAAAATGTTTGAGACATACGAGACGTTAGGCATAAATATCCGTGTCACAGGGTATTCCAAGTACATAACTCATAGTATTCTCAAAAATTCGCTCAGAACTAGTTAGTTTCAACCTTCATTCCGAGTTGCAATTTTCGGGCGAGGAAAACCTTGAGTAAACGTTGAAACTAGTTTCGCGTTATTGAGAACGATCTTTGTCAATTTAAACTTTTCGAAAATTTTCTTGATTAGTTCGTCGTCCAGC
>NW_021843066.1:0-311 GCF_003651465.1 Formica exsecta
CGCTAAAAGCTGTTTTATTAGAGATTCGCGTATTTGACGTATATCATTAAATTACACGTATGATCGAAATATAATTTGACCGTCAATTTGATACCGGGAGGGGAAGGAGATTTTTTTCTCGTTCATAATTAATGGGTGCACGAGGCAATCGAATGCGTGGCTTGTACGCAGCGAAATAATGAATCTCCATTGCGTGTTATTTAACGATCTTGCTAGCCCTCCACAATTTTATTATTGACGTGAGTACATGCGTCAATATACGTTCTACCCCATCTGCGACCGCTATGTAAAATGAATCCATCGCATTTTTC
>NW_021843067.1:0-312 GCF_003651465.1 Formica exsecta
TCAGAAAAACCTCCCCTACAACATATTTAAGTAGCGATTAAATCGAAGGTATGTTACCTTTTATACAGTTTTACCAAAATTAGGAATTTTATTAGAAAAATAATATTTCTTTTGCTATTACTTATACGCTAAACATATTGACATACAGAAGTGTTTATGTGAATCAAATCAGATGTTATGTATTACTTTTGTGATTAATGCATATATAGATAAATGACTCTGAATATACATGTAGGAACATATATTTTAATATCAGAGCACGACGCACATATGTACAATATGTGAATAGTGAATTTTATGACTCATTTATAT
>NW_021843068.1:0-312 GCF_003651465.1 Formica exsecta
TAATAGTCTTAATCAATTCTAACTCAGCGTACTTTTTTATAAAATGCATATTATATTTTATAGCAATGTAATAATTTGAAAAAAGTGCTATAAAACGATTAAAATATTTTTTAACATTATCATATTTTTGATTAATTAAAAAAGTATTTAAATTATGCACGTAAAATATATAGAAGAACTGACTTATAGATATGGTTGTGTTCATGTACACATTCACCCAAATTGCCTCGACCGCGTAAGCATTTCTTCAACCGACACTGCAAGATCTCGATCTGGCAATAAATATGCAGCAGCAATCCGCAGATCAGACAG
>NW_021843069.1:0-312 GCF_003651465.1 Formica exsecta
TATCTAGAGATTTATTTCATTGTAATATCGATGATACGAAAGGCAGAAAACTAAAAATTGGAGAAAAACAAAGAATTTTTTGCGGCATTAATTCCAAGTAATATATAACATACTTTCTCATTCTCTTAATTTTAAATAAATATTGGTTACTTCGAACAATATTTATTAATTGTTTGATTTGATTATTTACAGGAAAAAATCATCGATCTAAATTGGTTTTGTCATTTAGTACGGAACGACCTTAAAAACATAATGATGCCGCCCTAATATAACATTTGCAAAATTTAAATTAGTGATTCAAGATTTCTTTAT
>NW_021843070.1:0-312 GCF_003651465.1 Formica exsecta
ACAAGTTTCTCTCTAGTCTTCGAGAGATTCGAACTGCGCGACGGAAACGATTTTATCGCGCGTCAATTTCTCGCGGAATAATAGCTTCCTTGGCACATGCTTGTTTAAAGAGAGGAATTTATTATTTCGTAATTTTGTAGAGTTACCGATAATTAAAATTTAATAGCTTGCGAGAGTTTGGGGTATCATATATCGTGATATGTAAAATTGTACGAAGTATTATAGCATCTCGCGCAACACATCAACTAGCCACGCGAATGTAATTTATTCGCGACGATAGATGGTTAAGATGTTTGTAAGAGCGTGTCCTGT
>NW_021843071.1:0-312 GCF_003651465.1 Formica exsecta
ATATTGCGGTGAAAGATTGCTACAATATGTATGCAATCTTTGTGTTCTGTATGGGGTTAGAAGATTTAATAGCGTTGCTTCTCAAGTAGTGAATGTACATCAGTGAAGACCGTGCTTTAGCATGCCATACCCAGCAAATGCAGCATATTGTATATTATCCGTATCACAAAAGAAAAATCTTATATTTTGTTTTTAATCGATTTATTATCTTTATATCTACATTAAAGTGTATATATGAACACCACTATTTTTGAAAGAAATAATTCTTGTATCAATATGATAATTATATTTATAATATATTTATAATAATTA
>NW_021843072.1:0-312 GCF_003651465.1 Formica exsecta
AATATGGTTTTTAATTTAGCAATCGTTATTATTACTTTGATAGAATATACATATAGAAAGAAGGAGAAAAAGAGCAATAGTTTCATAAAAATTCTTATTGCATCTATGGCATGCGTGTGTATATGTATACATCAGATTAGTCTTTTGGAATTATGGTATCTTGATTTTATACATATTTGGAATTCATATATTGTATTACTATTTTAAATAAAATTTCATAAATACATGTTTCCCTTCCTCAACTAACGTTATTTTAGGATTATTTAAGAATATCACATGGCAGCAGAATATATTTAACGCCATGAGTTAATG
>NW_021843073.1:0-312 GCF_003651465.1 Formica exsecta
ATCGATCTAGATAACACGAATGGATTATCGTTGAGATTGGATGTGCTTTTGGAAAGTCCGGTGCTCGTGATACCGCGCTCTTCTCATAGCAAACAGGTATTCGTGGCTCATTTGGGCACGATGTCACTGCGACACGAACCTCACCTAGGATCTATGGCAAAGCATAAAGTTACATTGGAAGTGCGCGATATGAATCTCTATTCTCTCGAAGTGTCCACCAACACTGGACAGTCGCAGAACAACCTACCGATGAGGGCCGAGGAGATGTACTCTTGTAAAGAGTCTGGTAGGCCGATATTGCACGACACGACG
>NW_021843074.1:0-312 GCF_003651465.1 Formica exsecta
ATTTCCGTAATAAAAAAATGCAAAAAAGCTGGAACCCCGTAACCCAATACCTAAGAGCGCTTGTTAAGTTTTTAGAGGTCTAAGAGTACGCCAAACCCGCAATATAAGTTGTAAAGGCACCGTGACGATGTATTCGTGGCCGGGGCGGGATATTCTCGGTCGTGAACGGTCCCCTGGGGGAACTGGCCGACACCCCCAGGTATTGTTGGCTTGCTACAGCAAGGCGGCTCTGCTGTAGTCGACCCTATGTGTTTCCGACCCCTCTCGTGGGAACAGAATGGATGAATTAAATTTAAAAAAAAAAAAAAAAAA
>NW_021843075.1:0-312 GCF_003651465.1 Formica exsecta
AGAGTTGTGCAGCCAATATCTATTTCTTTCTATTCAACATCAATTACAATGAAAGAGACAGAAATGGCCGCACTCACACTCCTTCCCTCTCATTTTTGATACATACATTGGTACAACGGATAACGCAGTCCAGATCTATATGTCGATGCTTTATCTATTATTGGTATCTCACGAATATATGTCATCTTACTACAGCCAAGTGACATACGCGAAGTTAGGATATCTGTTATACGTGCAGTAAGCAATGTAGAAAAACATTCTGTTAAAATATTTTTATTATTTATATATGCGTATTTCACTGCCTTAATATCT
>NW_021843076.1:0-312 GCF_003651465.1 Formica exsecta
AGTGGATACATTAAAATGGCCTACCCTGTATATACATTCTTCGCTTCATATATAGAACAAAGCGCTTTAAATTGTAACAATCCGGTGTGCGTAACATTAAATTCCGCGGATCCGATATATCTCATATCCAAATTCTGAGCTCATTCGCTTCTAATCCGGCTTTAATCTCCTCCTCTAATCCGGTTCGGCGTCGATTTTCTCGAGGCCAGGGCGATGCTGGGCCACCGGTACGATACCGAGAGAAACGAAAAGATCGTTCGAGGCATCGGCGCAGCTGCGCTCACGTTGCAGTCGCATAATTTATGGCATCGA
>NW_021843077.1:0-312 GCF_003651465.1 Formica exsecta
TGGATTTAATTCCCAGGCTTTTCTATATTTTCTCGTTGTCTTAGGCATACTTATTTGCCTCAATTGATTTAAACTAATTAAAGTTAGTGTTAAACTAATATTAGCAATAATTAGTTCTAATGATATACTAATCTTAACCTAGAAGTTAGGATAAAACAAATGAGAATGCCTACATTAATCATATTTCATTTGTTTATTTCTGTTCATTTTTCGCTGTATTGTTGCTAACTGTACAAATCATATTCAATTAAAATTAGTTAAAAAATAAAATCTTGTTATTTATATGAAATTTTATAACTAATTGGTTTCAAA
>NW_021843078.1:0-312 GCF_003651465.1 Formica exsecta
CATATTCCGGTACAGAAGGAATTAGTTCCATTATTTGCTTGGGGGAGAGTATTGCCTTTCTTCCTAAGATTTCCGATATGGGGGGCTTCGTGGATCCGACCTCATCTTTTTTTAAAGACAACACTTTGGCATAAGGAAGCTTCCTCTTCTCTCCATCAACCGCAGGGGACCGAACCATAGGAAGTGGAGGAAAATATTGTGGGTTCTTCGCTATGAATCTTGGTTCATCTTTATTCTTATTTTTGCTCCATGTTTTGTTGACCATCGTCAAAGCCTCCGGATAGGAGATGTTTTCCACCGCCATCGTCTTTA
>NW_021843079.1:0-312 GCF_003651465.1 Formica exsecta
CCCATATTTAATAATCGATATCTGACTCAACATTAACTTCCGCAGAGCTATTTGAGTTTGATTCGATTTTAAATTATATTATATATGTATTTAAAGTTTTTCAGAAATATATCGTGAATTTTTTAAATTATTAATTCTGAATTATATATACTACTTTACAACAAACTTTATAAATTGTAACTTAAAAAAAAAATGAAATATGAAGTATAAATAAATAAGTAATAAAAGAGGAATAAAAATTCTATCTTGATATTTTAAGCAATATTTTTTTTATTTAATACTTTCGAACGGAATGCAAATGCCAAAGTCTAG
>NW_021843080.1:0-312 GCF_003651465.1 Formica exsecta
TAATATTCAGAATTTATTTTATTAAATTACATTTTTATTAAATTACATTTTTATTAAATTAATACACATTTCCTTCGAAAATCTATTTTTAATAATATTTTATCATAATTAGAACCAAAATCATCGTCACTTCGTCACAAATTCAAAAATTGTATTGCCCCACATCTTATAGTCAATCAACGTTATTTGATAAGACATATTCTTACATCATGCCTATAATCGAAAGTATCGTAGCTTACGATAACTGTCGATACGAATCGTATACATAAAACAGAATAACTCTACGTTATTTTTGTCGGTCGTGCAAGCTAC
>NW_021843081.1:0-312 GCF_003651465.1 Formica exsecta
TAGTGATTGCTATGTCCATGTACCAAAGGATCAGAGGACTAAATGATATGAACTCAGTTAAATGTCTGATGATTGGTTACAGTGATGGAAACAAGGGATATAGAGTCTACGATCCTGCTACCAAAAGGATCATGATACGAAGAGACGTCATTTTTCACGAGGATAAAAAGCCAGAAACAGTCATAGAAGGTGTTGCATCAAGAGTCTCTCAATCTGAACTTCCAAGATGTGAGCAGTCCTCAGTTCCCAATGAAGAAGAAATTAAGGCAATAAATGAGACTGATCAGATCCTGAAAAGGTATAAGAATCCAC
>NW_021843082.1:0-312 GCF_003651465.1 Formica exsecta
GTCATACATATTTTGTTCGATATAGAGCCAATGAAATGGCGTTTGTAAAATCTGTATTTGATCAGTTTGTTATTCGTACTCAATTATTAATCGTAAGAATTACGGTCATTGTTACGCAATATTTGTCGTTTGACCTTCACACAAAAGGAATTTTAAGTGTATTAAAATTTAAGGGGTGATAGTGTTTCTCTATATAATATTCGTTGATATGAGAAAGAGAAGAAGGGAAAGATTCTCTTTCTCTCTTCCCCTCTCCCCCTCTCTCCCACACCCTCCCCCTCTTCTCTCTCCTTTCCCCACCTCCTCTACCCC
>NW_021843083.1:0-312 GCF_003651465.1 Formica exsecta
TGTCACATAAACAATAGGAATGGAATAATTCTAAATAATTACATACAACACAATAATGTCACAATCATGTTCCCAAATGAACCAACGCACGTACCAAATAACGGGGGCACACCCACTACAATAGATATAGCAATAAATAAACAAATTAATAATTACACCGATATTCATGCATTGCACGAATTAGATTCAGATCACAATCCTATATGTTTTACTCTCCAAAATCAAAATTTAACAGATACAAAACATAAAACACTAGACTTTAAAAATACCGATTGGACAAAATTTAGAACAATTTTAGATACACACATAAAA
>NW_021843084.1:0-313 GCF_003651465.1 Formica exsecta
AAAAATCGATTTTTTGACTAAAAAAATCGATCTTTTAAAGAATCGGAATCGAACATCCCTAAGTCATAGTGTCTCGATGCTTTTGGCGAACAACAGATCAACATCCTAAATTGCATCTCAAGAGAAATGAACACATCCTGCACGTAGCAATCAATAAAATCTTTATACACAGCCCGTGGCGGCAAGAACGGCGTTATATCCATGTATGCGTGTCACTACATCCCTCGATGCAACCTTGCACTCGCGTGACTTCGTCCAAGGTCGCGACTCCTCCGCGAGGCTTTAGTACGCGGAGCTGTTTTCATCGTACCCT
>NW_021843085.1:0-313 GCF_003651465.1 Formica exsecta
ATGCAATATGAATGAAAAATTATGTTGTATCGGCAGACAGGGATAATATAAAGATAATTTTATGATTTGATTGTAATAATTACGTTGCAACATTAATTTTTTAATTCTTCATTTTGACTAACTCTGGTTATTTAACTAATAAAAAAGTTTTATAATAGCAAAATTTTTATTTGTAATTTGTTAATTTTTTTAAAAATTATAATATGATTATATATATGTATTAAACAAAATAAGTTAAAATAAACAACAAATTAAATATTGATACTAATTAATAATACTTAGTATTTACATTTATTAATATAAAAAATAGACT
>NW_021843086.1:0-313 GCF_003651465.1 Formica exsecta
AGCGAAAGACTGAAGCAATCGTTTTAAAGAGCGACGTTATTATGAGAAACCCGATAGGCAGACGGGGAGGAGACCGTCCAGATAGGAAGCGGAAAAATAATAAGAGAAGCGTAGATTTCGCAAGTAGGCCGCCGACAATAAAAATTAACAGTGCGAAAATACGATTTAGGGAAACGGTTCGATACTTAGGAGTACATATAGATAGATTTATGAAAGTAAGATCGCACTGTCAAAAATTAAGTAGCAAAACCGGGTTGCTATTCGGGAAATTGGGTAGATTAGCTAGAGTCGTATGGGGGCTTAAATATAAAAC
>NW_021843087.1:0-313 GCF_003651465.1 Formica exsecta
AAATAAAACTGAGAATGAAGAACTGAGGGAGCAGGCAGTTGCAGGGTTGAAGCTGCGTATTGCAAAATCCTCTTCTGTCACCAGAACACCCTCCACTGTCATCCCAGTACTTGATACTGGGATCCAGAGAGATTCCAGCGTCACGCGCTGGAATGACACCAAACCAGATGATGACACACAACATGATATCGATATCAAGCAATACTACGACCGGTTAGATTATGAACTAAGTGTAATAACTTCAATGAACTATGCTGGTTATTTTCTAATAGTTTCTGATTTCATTCGTTGGAGCAAAGCAAATGGCATTCCA
>NW_021843088.1:0-313 GCF_003651465.1 Formica exsecta
AATATTATATTTTAAGCCTTTCTCTATAAAATATAAGAAGTACAGAAGTATACTTCCAAATGACCCCTGCTCCCGATTGACCTGTAATTTTACACATAAGTTCTATTCAATATGAAAAATAAATTGAGCGTGATCCCAACCTCGGGAAATGCAAATGAAAAAAATTTTTTTTTCAAATTTTTGCGTGGGAAGCTGTAAACCCATGTGAAACCTCGCTTTGCGTAAAAAGTTTTAAACCCATGTGGAACCTCACTTCGCATTAAAAAGTGTATGCGTAGAGGCAGTGTGTTCCGCCCCCCCCCCCCCCCCCCCC
>NW_021843089.1:0-313 GCF_003651465.1 Formica exsecta
AATCTCCCCGGCGGCGGATAGGTAAATTAATTATATCTTTATACACCGTTAAAATCCGCTTTTCATAATTGAATAAAAGAAAAAATGACCGTTGAAACACAAGTAGAGACGCAAGCCTCGGCAAGCGATTTATCGACTTCTCCGCTGAAAATTAAACTGTATTACGAATCGAGGGTGCTTTTCGCGTTCTCCCGTTTCTTCCTCCCGTACTTTGTCGCTCTTTATATCGATAATCGAGTATCGAATGCGAAGCAAACTCTCGAAACAAACAGCCGGCTAACTGTCAAGAAGCGGCAGGACTTTATTGGAGATC
>NW_021843090.1:0-313 GCF_003651465.1 Formica exsecta
AATTTTTTTTATAATAATTAATCGTTGAATTAATTAATTTATTAAGAATTTATATTACCATATAAATTATATATATATAATATTTTACCTGATATAAATAGGATAAAAGTAATACCAGTTTTAATACTAGCAATACTAGCTACAACGAATATAACCAACAAAACGTTTGCCTTAAGATTCGTATTAATCTAGTAAAACACGTTATGAATACTTATTTAGAGATTTCCTACTTAAATTCCAATAAAATTCGAAAATATACGAAAAATAGTTAAAAAAAAACAGTGATCGAGAACATTAAAGTGAAAAGGACAAT
>NW_021843091.1:0-313 GCF_003651465.1 Formica exsecta
AATTTTTTTGTAAATTTACTTTTTTACTATTGTCATGATAATTAATATTTTATAGTATTGTTATAATATAATATATTAAATAATGATTAAAACTTTGATAAAATTAATGCATGCCCTTTAGATTATAAATAATATAATTAAAAAAGAAAGTTCTAGTTTGTAACAATTCTTTAGAGAAATATTCCATTCTATATATTGCAAATTACATAATAATTAAAAGAAACTGATGAAGAAATTAAGGGAAATATCGAATATCTTAGAAAGTATTAAATATATTAGGAAAAAAAAAAAATATATATATATATAGTGCAAT
>NW_021843092.1:0-313 GCF_003651465.1 Formica exsecta
CCGCGCCCACGTATCCTGAAGATATGTGCATGTATCCTGATGCTGCGGGCTGCGCGAGCACATATCCTGATTGTGCAGGCGATGCAGACACATATCCAGGTGTGTATGTCGCTGGTATATATGTCGCAGGTGATTGAACATATATACCAGCGACATACTTTCGATGTTTATTTGCTGCACGTTGTCTTTGGCGCTGCGCCGCCCGTCGCACTTGGTCATTATGCTGCAAAACATTAAAATATTATTAGTATTTTTACGTTATATATACATATATATATATATATATATATCAGAATAGATGTACGATTTATAC
>NW_021843093.1:0-313 GCF_003651465.1 Formica exsecta
TTATTCCAAAAACGGACAGAACTTTCCGGTAGACCTAATATTTAACGTTTCAAATTAAAAACATTTGTTTATAGACGAGGTGAAACACTTAAAGATTTAATGCTTCAAATTAGTGCAAACGTTGCAATATGTTTCGAATTTTTCGAGATAAATTCATCGATAAATTCATCCAAATTCAGCTTCTTTGTCATGTCGTAATAAATATGTAGAATCACAATGTTATTAAAACGATCTTGCAACATTGTAGAACGTAGATAATTCTTCAGTCGTCTTAAACTGGAAAAACTTCGTTCATTAGTGCAAGTGGAACCTG
>NW_021843094.1:0-313 GCF_003651465.1 Formica exsecta
ATACGTCCAACTCTTGCAACTCTCAGACTGCGACCATACTCAAGCAATCTAGTGCAAAATTGAAGTGGACTGCACGATCTACTATTGCGGAATGCAGTCCCACATCTCCATTGTTCAAGGAGGACGACGACAGTATATTCAAGAAATGAACGATTCCATCTTCATAAAACTGCAGAATTCTATTGCCATGGGAACATCAGCAGAGCATCTTGCAAAATCTCAAATGGAAAAGCACCAATAAGCGATCCATTTCGCTCGCGGATTCCTAATCCGTAGACGGACGATGCTCTGGAACCGAATACAATGATGCAAC
>NW_021843095.1:0-313 GCF_003651465.1 Formica exsecta
ATATATAAAACCTTTTTTCTTACAGTGTCAAAAGGCTAAGAAAAGAAAGCAAGAATGAGATGGACTAATAAACTACAATTTTATATTATTGATGTTATACTGATTAAAAAGTGATCTTTTATTAAACGTCTATTTAAATTAAATCATTAATGTATAAATAGTTAAAAAATTTGTATTTCTTTGTTATCAATAGTTTGTAAACAAATGTAAATAAAAATAAATATTTTAAAACTACAAAATCCATATTATGTTGATTTATTTAATTAATTACTAGCTTTCTATAAGAATAAATAATGTCATCGTATGATTCTTA
>NW_021843096.1:0-313 GCF_003651465.1 Formica exsecta
ATCAACTAAAATATATTGACTTTATGTGCAATATTAGCTTTAAACCAGTAAAACAAACTGCTTAACATATGCGTTTTTTCTATTCTAATTACATTCTTTTTTTATCTTTATGTTGTTTTCTGCTTTTTTCGTTACCTTCAACAAAAGCCCAAACGAATGATACGTCAGTTGTTCCTATACCACAAAGGAAAAAAGAAACAGTTGAGCACACTGTTGTAGCACAACCGAGACAAATTATCGAAATGCAAGAAGAAGTCATTATTAACGAGGGTAAAGAATTCATTCCGGTTCCAAAAAGAAAAAAAAGTGTAGG
>NW_021843097.1:0-313 GCF_003651465.1 Formica exsecta
ATTCTGAATCAATATGTTATTAAATAAAAATATAAATATCGTGACAAGAGATCCTTTAGCTTCTATACGTATCTTATTATTATGCGGGAATCAATCTATCAACTTTTATTCATCGTGAAAAGACATACTTATTTACAGAGTTTATGAATTAATTAAAAATATTTTCAACATTGCACTCTAATATTAATCTCTAGCGATGGAGCGCTGATCACGTAATAAGTGCAAAGTTGGAGATAATTTATTCTATGCATAATATATTACAAAAGCAAAATAGCATGTACAGTGTGCAGTGTTAGCATGTTTACAGCTATAA
>NW_021843098.1:0-313 GCF_003651465.1 Formica exsecta
TACGATGAAAGAAAAGAATCGTGGAGTCCGCCGGACGTAACAACTGATTATCTGAAATTAGCTGAATTTTAATGCATGTAATAAATATTATTTTAATAATATAGCGTATTTTTTATTTTAATTCAATAATCATTCTATTAGTAAATACACAATCGTAAATTAATTAATATAGTATCTGTTAGAATTGAATGATAAATTTTAAAAAAATGTTTATATATTATAGAAATTAAAGAAATGTTGCTTATATATTAGCAATTGCTAATAAGCAATATTTCTTTAATTTTTATAATATACAAACATTTATATATATATA
>NW_021843099.1:0-313 GCF_003651465.1 Formica exsecta
TATATATATATATATATATATATATATATATCGCATAAATAATTATGGGTTTAATATCTATTTAGAATTTTTGTTTTATATTTACACGTAATAATAAAAGTTAATTTTGAGAAACGTTTTTAAAATATTTGTTATTGATCTTATACACCAATGAAATTTGAGATTGTGTTATACATAATTAGATAGAGATAAATTTATGAGTAAAAATTTTTGGAAGTTTGAAATACATTTATTATTATTATTTCTTGAAAAATGTTATAGATTATGACGATAAATAAGATGTCATATATATATATATATATATATATATATA
>NW_021843100.1:0-313 GCF_003651465.1 Formica exsecta
TATATATATCACCGAGTAATATAATCGAAAGCGGATCAAATATTTGATTTTTGCTTTAAATGTCTTTTCAGGGATTTGAGCGTAGCTGCAATCGGGACATGATACACGAATAAGGGGCGACGGATATCAAGACGGTACAGTTGGACAAAAGTGCAAAACAGCACATTGGAACACGAACACGAAGCCACAGGTACTATTCAATCTTACGTGGATGATATTTATTTACTCGATACGAGAGATTTATATAACATATGACAACGATCAACGAGCATGATCATGATCTTGTCTATCGTTGACTTTGACAAAGATCCGA
>NW_021843101.1:0-313 GCF_003651465.1 Formica exsecta
TATATCTTATATATAAAATTTATTATACGCTCGCAAAATGTCAGTTTTGTTGTCGTTTTATAATCCCTCCTTTATGAGCGGATAATATTGCAGTAGATCGTTTATGCGCCACGGCTTACCAGAAAGTGCTGTTTCGAGGATCGAATGCATTCCGTCGTGATGGATGCAATAGAAGCAGGAAGCAGGCGGCTTATTAAATTCTCTACGCTAGCGAAATGCGTACAGCAAAGCGAATACAGCTACTCTCTCCCTTCCTCTCTCTTTCCACTCTCCTCTCCCTAAGAGTTAATAACTCTCCTTTATACACGGTATC
>NW_021843102.1:0-313 GCF_003651465.1 Formica exsecta
TAGAACTGCGGAAAATCATCAGCACGACACATTTTCACTAAGTGTAATGTCTGTATATCTTTCAACTTTCGCAAATTTTGAAATATCGGATGCAATTTTTTTTATATGGATAGATTATTATTACAAAATAATTGATGTTAAATTTGATGAATTTGGTAAAGACCGATGATCGGTTTTAAAAAAATTTTTTTTTAAAATAAATTTTTGAATTTAGAAAAAATATTTTATAATATCCTAGGTGTAATTTTCCAACATTATAAATATGAGCGTATATTAACCGATTTTGGCTTGCCAAAAAATTTCTAAAGTTAAC
>NW_021843103.1:0-313 GCF_003651465.1 Formica exsecta
GTAATATTTACTTGTATATAGTATGTATTTTTCTGTGTGTAGTCTTCGAAAATCCGGCAGAAAAACAAAAGGAATAAACGGCGTACCTTATTCGACAAAAATATCGAGAATATAGAAGTATATCTCAATCGGCAACAATAACACGTCATAAAACTCTTGATTGCTCTTGATGCAGATTGAGCAATTTAAAGGTCGCACCGTCGGACTCTCAACTAAGTAAGTATCCTTTGAATCTTAAAATATTCTCTCTTGATATATCACGATTCTACAAAGTGCAACGTTCGTTCGTGAGAGAAAGAGGGAGAGAGAGAGA
>NW_021843104.1:0-313 GCF_003651465.1 Formica exsecta
TTTTTTTGCGAAATTATTGCGCGTACTCTTAGAGATATTATATCGCTATCAAGTTTTACGCAAACGACCAACTCGTAAAATGTGTTCAGAACAAGTTATTCCAGACTTGATGAATCTTTCGCGATTATGTATTTTTTTATCAATTTATAATCAAATTTCTTAAAAGGAGGCTCGATAGATACGTCTGCGAGATACACGGTATAGCTAAAGTGTATAATTACGTATCCGGTATGGAGGGTCAATCACCGTTAGACGATAACCGAGCATCGGAATCTAACAGACACTGCGATTTTTCGAAATGGCACACGCGTCC
>NW_021843105.1:0-314 GCF_003651465.1 Formica exsecta
AAAAAAAAAAACGAAATAATAAGAAACAAAAAATAAAAAATACGAAATAGAATAAAAGCACAAATATCTTGAACAAATTAAAATATAATTTAAATAAAATTTAAAAAAACGCAAAAAATAAAAAAAAATGTATGTGTCTGGTTGGTGCGGACGGGAGAGGCACGTATCCGGATGGTCCAGACGACGCTGACATATATCCGGGTGGTGCGGACGAAGCGGGCACATATCCGGGTGGTGCGGACGATGTGAGCATATATCCGGGTGGTGCAGACGATGCGGGCACATATCCGGGTGGTGCGGACGATGCAGGCACA
>NW_021843106.1:0-314 GCF_003651465.1 Formica exsecta
AAAAAAAATCAACGAGAACAAAGACAAACGATTAATGCCGATAGAGGAAAAGCGGAAATCCTCAATTCGGAAATTCAAAGAGAGTTATGGAAGATATCTTTTTCCGTCGTCAAACTTGTAAACGATATAGATTCGAGGATTTCCGTGTGTTTAACTTTTAACTTAACAAGGAATGCGAATAGATCAAGTCTGTCGTTACTTTGATGTACTTTCGTACATTTATTTGCATTTTCGCATTCACTGCCAATTGTTGGAGTAGAAATCTTTTATTTCTCTCTCCCTCTCTCTCTATATATATATACACACACACACAC
>NW_021843107.1:0-314 GCF_003651465.1 Formica exsecta
GACGACAAGGTCGTAATCTATAAACCCCTTTGAAAAAACGGTGAATTATTTGATCATTAGTAATACTATTTGATAATATTAATGATACAGCTGATCTGGCCGAGTTGAGTGTGCCAAAAGAAGCTCCCTTGTTGAAACTTTCGGTAAGAAATTCTAAAACATTGATTGCATTCGATTCATACGGATTATAGCTCCGTTCGTTGCAGAACTTCCACCAACTCTTCAATGCGACATTGTATTGGTTAATAGTTCCATTAGCCAAAGAGGCTATGAGAATTTCTAATGTCGGTTCCGTGAGGTTTCGTCTTCGATAA
>NW_021843108.1:0-314 GCF_003651465.1 Formica exsecta
AAGCGCGTTTGCGAAGAACATATCATGGTTCAGCTTAAATCCCGATGTCGTTCTCAACACGGTAAGCGTAAACATTTTTAATATTCTATACAGCGAAAAAATTGTATTCCCGACATGTATACTTTATAAGTTCTCTTGTAATAGAATACATTATTTTATTAAAAGACTTTATATTTTATTTAAATTGCTTTTCATTGGGCACAAAAGTCACGTTTAATATTGCTGACAATCAAGAATATTTATCCCAGATAAATTCTATAGCAATATTTTATACAACATTTTTTCACTCATTGAAATAAGGATTAAAAATCTTC
>NW_021843109.1:0-314 GCF_003651465.1 Formica exsecta
AAGGATAGCGCTAATGGTATTCATATGCACGTGGGAGAAGGATAGCGCGAGGCGTTCGCAATGTGTAGGAGAACAATAGCGCGAGGCGTTCGCATGCATGTGAGAGAAGGATGGCGTTCGCATGCACGTGAGAGAAGGATGGCGCGAGGCATGCACGAGTAGGAAAAGGAAAGAAGAAGGCGCAGAAATAATTGATATTTTTATAAATATTAATAAAAAAATGTTATTTAATATTTGTGTGTATCATATAAATGTGTAAAAAGAAATAATAATAATATAAAAATACAAAAAGATATAAAATATATTAATAATAA
>NW_021843110.1:0-314 GCF_003651465.1 Formica exsecta
ATATAGTTACATATTATTTATAAATGTCAATTAATTATTAATTATATTGTAATAGCAAATAACTTCCCGATACTGATCGCGATCGTGTTTAGAGAAAGAATTCGACGGAACATATCATGGAATCTTTCGTTATATTAATTACTCGGACTAGCGATTCGAATATTTTACTGCACGTAAATCCAAATTATATTTAATCATCGAATGATGGAACATCAGGCAAAATATACGTGATCTTTAAATATCGTTAAAGAAATAATTATTGCTGATGAAGAGACAAAGAGAGAGAGAGAGAGAGAGAGAGAGAGAGAGAGAGA
>NW_021843111.1:0-314 GCF_003651465.1 Formica exsecta
ATTATAAATGAAATGAATGTGAAAAATATCTTATTAGCGCTTTTAGTACAAACGGTATTCAGTTTGCCGCTATTTGCAGCTGATCCTGTTTTGCTCAACTGCATTGAAACTCCAGAAATATATGACCTTGATGCAAGGCCAAAAAATTTTAGCTCTTCAAACAATTTAAGAAGGAAACCTGGTTCTCCAAATAGTGCAACAGGAGAATTAATACACATAGTGGGTAGAATTACTGATATAAACTGTTTACCAATACAAAATGCTGTAGTTTCTATATGGCACGCGAATTCACGCGGCGTGAACCATTACGATAA
>NW_021843112.1:0-314 GCF_003651465.1 Formica exsecta
CAATTTATAAGCTAGCGCAAAATTTACAAGATTCAAGTTTGAAATAAATAACAATCAAATTTCTACATATTGATAAACATTACATTGATTCTACGATAAGCTCAAGACTGATCAGTGGCAAGGCGTATCTTTCGGAAACGCGAAACAAAATATTCCTCTTCGCGTAATTCTGCGGTATGGAAATATTCAAGGTGTGCTTTCCTCCTCGTTTCGTGGAAGCTGCTTTAAAACTCCGTCGCGTCTCGACAGACGTCGATAAATTCATCGTCGAGCCTTCGTATTTTCAAGTCGACTACGACGCGCGTCGCGGAAGA
>NW_021843113.1:0-314 GCF_003651465.1 Formica exsecta
TGATCAAGTTTGATCGCTCTGAAACCGATTAATGAATAAAACTCATAAATTCTGTCTTGGATTTTAAGGATATTTATTAGATTAATCAATAAATACTTCGAGTAAGCGTTTGATTGATTAATTAAGGCAAAGAATCTTGTACTTTAAAGACAACATAATGTCAAAAACGGAGAATGTATTTTATATTATTTATATCAATCAGATTTTCTCAAAACCTTTTTTTAATCAAACATATATTCATCGTAAATTGGGTTTAATCACTCTCGAAGCGATTAAACTTGCTTCACTCAAAAACGCTAATAAGTTACCGGTAG
>NW_021843114.1:0-314 GCF_003651465.1 Formica exsecta
AATCCAGTCTCGGTAAAGATCACAACAGCAACGTTAATATTCAACATAAAAATTTCTCTGCTAGCGATTTGGTGAATACCATTGGTTCTTTTCTTATCCATCTTACTTCAGCTTTCTCTTCTCCTTCAATGACAGAGGAAGTTCACAAGATAATAGATTCTATCCAATGCTTACTGCTTAATCCGGACCAGAGGTCCTCTCACCATTCTGACAACAATGACAATGACATGTAATCTCGTTAGAGACGGCATTAACATTCTCCAATGGAATTGCCATGGACTTAGGAATAAAAGGGACCTGTTGCTTAATATTAT
>NW_021843115.1:0-314 GCF_003651465.1 Formica exsecta
CGCGGACAAGATAAAAAATGTTAAGATTATATAGTATATATCGCGAAATAATGAAACGAAAAGACGGAAAGTGATAAAAGTATCGCGGGATAATGCAACAACGAAGAGAAGTGATAAGAAGTGAAAAGAAATTATTAACGCGGAATAGTGTAAGGAAGAGAACTGATTTCTTTAAATCGATGTCATACCGAGCAAAGTTTGATTACATTAATAAAACTGAGCGAATATTTACAGTAGAATGAATCTGTGCATTATCAATTATAACATATTTGTTCAAAATTAAAACATTAAAATTTCGTTTCTAAATTTCGCCG
>NW_021843116.1:0-314 GCF_003651465.1 Formica exsecta
TCGGCATTCAAGCGAGATATGATGAATCGGCCTAATTTCGCGAACGGAAGGTCACGTAAGCTCGGTAAATCTTGGCCGGCGCTATCGCCACGGAGTAACGCCATCGGAACGCGTCGTTGGCGGCGCCGTTTCAGAGGACCATTTCGGAGAGACGCAACGCCCGCTGCGTGGTAGGCAAATCCCAGACAGGTCCCGTATATGGCCTATGCAGGAAGCGATTCCTAAATCATATCACCGCGTTCGCAACACATGCTAGAAATTCCCGAAACTGTTTGCGGTGCTGAGAACGCGCGTGTAAGCGAGGATCGCACAAC
>NW_021843117.1:0-314 GCF_003651465.1 Formica exsecta
GAGAGCATAAATCAAAATATGAGCATATAAAACAATATTTCTTATTAATCACATTGTTTAATAACCATTATATATTTTTTTAGATTAATACGTTTAAACTTGTGGGTGGAAATACTGCGCACATAATGTTACGTAGCATCTTAAAAAAAGCTCTGACAGATGATTTTGCACAACATTTTAGCTGGACTGGAAAGAAAGCTAATAAGAGAAGCTTTCAAAATTTAGCTCTTGCAAGAATAATTATACGTAAGTTAATTTTTTATATAATTTTAAGTTCCACTAATTCAAAATTAAATATTTGACACACACACACA
>NW_021843118.1:0-314 GCF_003651465.1 Formica exsecta
TTTTTTTTTAATTAACTCATCTAACTATTTAAAAATCTGACCTGACATTATGATGTATCAGCTGATAAAGAGATACATCTAATTTGAACGTCAATAGCAAATATCAAAGTACTATTTCCAAGATATCATTTCGATCTGATAAAAATAAAACCCTCTCTTCAATGTTTATTATATTTTATCATTTCGCCATCACATATTTGCGTGTATACGTGTGTGTGAGATATCACCGTGAACATTTCTGGTATTCCTATTTCGAAATGTCAATTCTTTCTCTTCATTTAAAATTGTATAGTTTTCCGTCAAACACGAGTTTC
>NW_021843119.1:0-314 GCF_003651465.1 Formica exsecta
TTTTGTGTGAGCCATAGATTACTTAGATAACTGGATCAACGACCAATCTTGTCTTAATCTTCTATTCTATCCGTTTTTGCTGTCAAAAATAGAGGTTTCGTTTCCATTTGAAAATTTCAAGTTGACCTTGGAATGATCCCTAAATTTGAACCCAATATCATGGGTCCTAGCAAAGGGCCCCATTCAATTTTTGCCTGGGGGCCACCAACATTGTAGTTACGCCAGTGAGCGCGACGCTACGTCTCAGGAGCATCCGCATGTAAGAATGCCTAAATATAATGATAAGACAATATTTTTCTGAAAGCACCGTGAAC
>NW_021843120.1:0-315 GCF_003651465.1 Formica exsecta
AAAAGAATTTTAAGGGTCGATACTGCTGTGGTTGCTGCACTAACTCTCACCAGTTGGTGTAGCTAGATTTTTAAATATGGTTAAGGTTTGGGCCATAGAAAAATCTGATTCAGTGTTGCACGCGCTAACTGTACAAACTCTACCTGCGAAGCAGTTTGCTACTAAAGAGGAGTTAATAAAAAACATATTCTAAAATAATATTAAATCTCATATTATGTTTTTTCTAAAATAAACAAATGAATCTTGCATTTTACCTGAATTATTGATAACCTGAGTAAAGAAGTCGGGGCGTAGCGCAGCCTGGTAGCGCATTTG
>NW_021843121.1:0-315 GCF_003651465.1 Formica exsecta
AAATAATAATAAAAAAAAATATTTAAAAATAATACTGTTTTTTGCGTAACACTTTCACATGGCGCGTACAACTGAGAACATTTTCGTCTTTCGACAGATATTTATCTAAATTAGACAAAAATAAAGAAGAACAGGACAATAAATATTTATCAATACGGAATATATTGGATAATAAAGTGAAATTAAATAGGCATTAAAGGTGTTGAAAATTTTACAGTTCCATATAATCCATCGCTGAAAAGCTTGGAAGAAGAGGGTAATCGAAAAAATATACATACAAAAAGAACAAATATGTATATACATATATACATATAT
>NW_021843122.1:0-315 GCF_003651465.1 Formica exsecta
AACGACAATAAAAATAAATATTCCATTGATGCACACAATAGAATGATAAAGGATAGAAATAAACAGAGAAAAGATTAGCATCATTCAATTGTGTTTCATCAAATGAATTTCTCATACAATAATAATCTTACTTTTTATTTTTTATTCTTTATGCTTAATTCTTGTTGCGTCCTGATCTTCTCTCTCATCGCCGCTACCTTTAGAATCGAAACGAATCTACGAGAATAGTGAGAAAGATCGACTCGATGCGTTAATCGCATGGGCGTACATTGAATTTTTGGCAAATAAAAAGCTTACGTACATTCGAAGAAAGGG
>NW_021843123.1:0-315 GCF_003651465.1 Formica exsecta
AATATAATAAAATTTCGTATAAGATTTATATATAAATCATTTATGTGTTATTTTCTTTCAACAGCCATGGCAATGCCCATTCCTCCTCCAATGCACAACGATGCGACACCCTTTTTCTTTCCAGTTCTTTCTAAAATGTGTAACAGGGTGACCAATATTCTTGTTCCTGAAACGCAAAATTTTATGAAATGAGAATTTTGTTGAAGAAAGTTTAATATATATACATAAATTCAATATTAATTCAATGTATACCAGACATGCCGATAGGATGGCCTAGAGCGATAGCACCGCCATTTACATTAACTTTCTCAGGAT
>NW_021843124.1:0-315 GCF_003651465.1 Formica exsecta
TACTTTCCCTTTATTAATGGTTTTGCTGAAATTGATCATCATGCGATGGAAACGTACAGGTATGTTTGAAATTATTGGATATGATATTTTGTTTCTTTGTTGAATTTTTTTTGTGGCATTGGAGAGAGTGAGAAAGAGAGAAGAAACCAAGAATTACATACAAAAAATGTATTATAAATGAATATATATATAATCTCTTTTTAAATGTTATATATTTTTCCAACAATTTTAGTTTTTCAAAATTTAATTACATTTGATAAATATATGTTCAAAGAATTAAATTTTTAAAATTTCTAAAGTTTAAATTTAATTTAA
>NW_021843125.1:0-315 GCF_003651465.1 Formica exsecta
AATTGCAAATGACATTCAACTGTAACAATTTACCATAGTGACCATGCATCCACATACATCTACGTGCGGTTCGCAATATGTGCGTATTGTTCGCATACATGTCGCACTCGCAATAATTGGAATACATGTAACAATCTATATTACAACAACACCATGAATTGGCGTCTATCGGTGTTACTCGGTCAATAGATCTCCGCACGTTTCTGCATATAACGCTAATTTTGCAAATTAATTAATCGAGCAACTGATATATACATTATATATAGTGCCAAATTTTCTAGATATGTATAACAGAATATTTCTTTTTTTTATGTA
>NW_021843126.1:0-315 GCF_003651465.1 Formica exsecta
ATATATATATATATATATATATATATACACACACACATATATATACATATATATTGAGATAAGTTTTTAGAAACTAATTTTCAGAAGTGTCTTGCAATTTTCAATAAACATTGATTTTATTGAGCTTTATTAAAATAAAAAATTACAAGTATCTTTGCCATTTTGTGTATTTTACGTCACAATGTGAGTAATAGCAGCATAGTTAATATTAAATGAATAATAACAAAAATATATTAAATTAGATTCTTACTAATCGAATCACGAATAATAAAAAGATTCAGTTATACTTTATTATGAGTGTATTTACGATCCTGG
>NW_021843127.1:0-315 GCF_003651465.1 Formica exsecta
TATGAAAATCGGGCACGAACTTATGCAATCATCCAATATATTTGAATATTCTATTTAGTTAACTGAAATTAAAAGAGATTTTATTTTTATATTTCCTAATATTGTATGTGCACAAAATATAAAGGATATATTTATGTTATAACTAATAAAAACTATCAATACTGCCGTCTAATTAAAGAAACTGTGATGATCACTATGTGATATGAAATACTCAATTGCTGTTATATTTTAAAAATATGTTTAATATAAGAGATTACAATAAAATACAAAATATTTTATTTCTTAATTTTATATTTTATTTTCTTCCTTTCAAAA
>NW_021843128.1:0-315 GCF_003651465.1 Formica exsecta
ATCCATCTTGAGTAGCACGGCGCTTTCCATATGTATAGAGTTCAGTGTTTGTAATTGGGTATAATGTTTCGAATTGCCTGACAAACACACCGAGTTGTTGGTACTCTTTCTTACCATAGATCCTCCCCCATCATAGAATAAACACCATCTATATATATTTTATATGCTATGACAACTTCCAACACAGTGGCGGGATAAAATATTTAATCGCCTCGCGTTTAAATTACTCTCTCACAAATCAGCTCTCTCTTTCCGTCTAATATACTATTAAAAACTCAGAAGTAAAAAAAATTTCAAAGTAATTAAATATATATA
>NW_021843129.1:0-315 GCF_003651465.1 Formica exsecta
TTACACACATGATTAAAGAGCACGAGACAAAATATAAATATTGACAACTGATTAATATTATACGCAATATAATATACAAATACCTTTTTCTTTATTTGTCACTAATTCCTTATTTCTCCCTTCTCTATCTTCTTCTTTCTCCCTCTTCTTTAACTTTAACTTTATCTTCTTTAATTTCTTTAACTTTTTCTTTAACTATCACGTCACTATCACTTTAACTATCACTTTCACGTCACATCACGAACTGTCAAAATTCGCATGATTTGACAACTGCAAATAACACCAGTGAAGCAAGTCGCAGCGCACGAACGAGAC
>NW_021843130.1:0-315 GCF_003651465.1 Formica exsecta
AAATTTATAAATGCTCCTCACTTTAAACTGGAGGACATTAAAGTAGCTTGCCGATTATTGTTCCCGGGAGCGTATTTAGGTCATATAGATTTAAAAGATGCGTATTTTACTATTCCGATAGACAAAAAAGATAGAAAATTCCTAAGATTTACATTTGAAGGACAACTCTATGAGTTTACGTGCTTACCTTTTGGATTAAATATCAGTCCTTACATTTTTACAAAAGTTTTAAAACCGGTAGTGAATGAACTAAGGAAGAAAAACTTCTTATCGGTGGTTTATTTAGATGATTTCCTCCTTGTCGGGGATTCTTAC
>NW_021843131.1:0-315 GCF_003651465.1 Formica exsecta
CGCATTCACTCTCGCTCGTCTACGTCACACGCCGGGAAGATTAAAGAAGCCGTATACCAGGTGTTCATCGGCGACGATCCGTTCGGAATGATTACATTGGTAGGCAGGTATTATGCTCGTTATCTACATTTTCAGTCGTGTCTCTTTTTCTCTCTTTCTCTCTCTTTCTTTTCCACAAAAATATTCGTGAGGAAATGAAATATCGCTCTTGCATTTGATGTACACATATACATATGTGTGTATATATGTGTATGTATGCAACGCTTGCGTCACAGCTTTGCAGCTCCGAGTTACTCAGGACCTGTTCGCTTCGGC
>NW_021843132.1:0-315 GCF_003651465.1 Formica exsecta
TATATATGTGTCTTAGCGCGATATCGTACGCACACGTAAGTCTGATGTCGCAATGAAACGACAACGACGAGAAGATAAGCGCGACACACATATATACATATACACGCACCGCTATGTGCATGTACGCGTGCATGCGTTTATACGTACCCGGCGGAAGCGTCTAATCCATCGGGTGGGCATTGTTGTCAGACATATTGGGGTTTGTTCTTGAGGCAACCCGAGGGAAGAGGTAGAGGAGGAGGTGGCGGACGAGGAGATGGCGGAAGGTGGTCAGGTGGGTGGTTTGAAGGGGGGTGGGCCTCGGAAAGGGGGTGG
>NW_021843133.1:0-315 GCF_003651465.1 Formica exsecta
TATATTATAAAAAATAATAATATATATTATACACACATACTAATACTTAAAAATTTCAAAATATCAAAATTTATATTTATTTGTATTCATCCACAGCTTTCTAATTTTCATGGCATTCACTAGTTAATCTTTTGATCAATCGTCTCACGATAATCAAAGTGTATTTCCGCCGTCACATTAAGCAGGAAACTACAACGCGACAGAAGTTGAAAGATTCCCCGAGGAATCCGACGATTTCTTTCGGAGACATACGTCGACAGTGTTCCAGCGACAATTAACGATAACCACCGAACAATCATCCGGTCGTACATGGTC
>NW_021843134.1:0-316 GCF_003651465.1 Formica exsecta
AAAAAAAAAAAAAAAAAAAAAGAGAGAGAGAAAAAAAAAACTCGACACGAGAGAAGCTATGGAAAGCTCGGACTTTCCGAGAGTTTGTTTTCTGACCGATACTAATTTGCTAATGTTTTAATTAAATGACTATATATACATATGGAACATCGCATACACGCGTATTTACTTATTTTTATTATTTGCTGTAGTCGTTGCGACGACTCCAGTGTATACGAGTTAATAAGTAATTTTCAATTTGCGTTTTGCTCAATGATTAACTCACATATTCATACAAATTTGTGACAGTAGAGAATGTATCTCTTTTTTCTCATCA
>NW_021843135.1:0-316 GCF_003651465.1 Formica exsecta
AAATATATTATTTATATATTCATTAATGCTACAATATGAATATTAAATGGAAAAATTGGCAGATAAGAGCCCAGGCACGGGTATCGGTGCGCAAACTTATTATTGTTAAATTCAATTAACCAATATGCATTTAAAAATATACGTTTCGGACCGTTTTTTGGTCGATCTTTATTATAGATACAAATATATAGAGATCAAATTGGAATTTTAAAACCTGACATACACCATATTTGCAGTTGCAAATCTCAAATCTCAAATATATAAAAATTAATCATAAAAGAACGGATATATATATATATATATATATATATATATA
>NW_021843136.1:0-316 GCF_003651465.1 Formica exsecta
AATTTATAAAAAAAAGTATATGTATTAAAAGATAAATACAACTTGAACATTTTAAAGAGATAAATTATGATGAAATAAAGAAGAGGGAAATAGAGAGGAAATGAAAGTGTAATTAGCTTTAAATAAATGGAAGGAGAAACAGATTATTAGTTTACGTTTCTCGCATACACCAATTAACTTAATTTGCGTTATTCACTTCGAGAGACATTTCGATTGTGCCATCGCATGATATTATTCGTCATGCGATGCAACGAGATGTACGTATAACGAGTATGTATATTAATACGCTAATATAATTTTATCGCGAAAATTGACT
>NW_021843137.1:0-316 GCF_003651465.1 Formica exsecta
TGCCGCCGTGTCGACAACGTTCGAGGGAACGAGGCTGGGGCGACTTAAAGTCCCCCTCTTAAAGGCAAAGCGTCACATAAATTTCTCAACAGAGATTCGTGTCCGCCGCTACTCCCACTACCCCTGAGAGTCCGACACCAAATGGGCAAGACACCGGCCAGCCGCCCAGTGTGGGCACTTGCCCCCCTCAGTACTCGTGTTGTGCAAGCACACGTTTGACGAGTAACCGCCGCAAGTGTTACCACCTGCTACCATGTGCACGCGATGTTGTGCATGCTAAATATATGCGACCGGGCTGCCCGCTTTGTAACCGGAT
>NW_021843138.1:0-316 GCF_003651465.1 Formica exsecta
ATATATATGATATATGTATATGTGAAATATAAAATGTAAAAATTATAGAGTATATAAAAAACTTCATAAATATAACAAAGTATAAATATAGAAAATGTTTTACCAGTGAAAGATGGACCCAGAATTTCAGCTATTTCATGCCATTGACCATATTTTAAATCGGTTCTTTTGTACGCTCCGCAACTTACATCCCATAATATCGGCCGCTTCTCAACTTCAAATATTAATATGTGTTCTTTTTCTTTCGTCCACATTTCTATTTTCGGTGGCATGATAACCATATATATATTATACTTTCTACATCTAAAATATTTTT
>NW_021843139.1:0-316 GCF_003651465.1 Formica exsecta
ATATGTAAAATACCGTTTTATTGTTAACAAATATGTCTTCAACATATATGGCAATATATAACTGCCAAAAATCTTACCAGTATTTATAATAAAAATACATCACAATTTTTTTACCATTTAAAAATATAACATAAATATTAATATTTAATGTTTATAAACAAAATATTTATATATACGTAAAAAGCAAAACAAATTCTTTATAAACTTAAATACGTTAAACTTAAATATGTTTTATAAAACGTCAAATAATATAAATAAAGATATTATATATACAAATAATGGCTACACAAAAATAAAAAGTAAATAAATAAAAAAT
>NW_021843140.1:0-316 GCF_003651465.1 Formica exsecta
ATCAAGCGCAATACGAGAACTAGTCGACTACACAACGAAGCATCTGAGAATATTAAAATCCATGGAATTACCAACGGATTCTTGGCACGAACTAATCATTCACATGATGGAGGCTAAGTTGGATCACGTTACTCTTCGGGCGTGGGAGCAAAATGGAAACCCAGCTGTCGGAACTTTAGAAAATTTAACAGACTTTCTACAAACAAGATGTCAAATACTCGAACGTATTGAGGCGAGATCTAAGCAAAGGGACGTTGTTAAGAGTAACGACTCCGAGAAACAACACGCAAAATCTCGTAATCAAGCAAAATTCGCA
>NW_021843141.1:0-316 GCF_003651465.1 Formica exsecta
ATTAATTCAATTTTATTAGTTTATTCTAAAGAGCCTGTACCTTTTTATTTTTTTGAGTTTATATATATACGCTCTTTTATTTTATCTCGATGGCGTTTTCGTCTCGAAATAAAGCTCGCATAATATCTCGCATGACGAAATGTATTTTTTAATCGTGCGTTTCAATATTCATTCATAGTATCTTTCGCAGTCGGTGTCTCGTGCAAATCCTAAAAACACTAAATCAGCGCGCACGCGATTCTTCGGTAAATAATGAAATTACGCGCCTACTTGTCATTGGAGGACATCATGAGTCGGGAAGAGAAATAGTTAATGA
>NW_021843142.1:0-316 GCF_003651465.1 Formica exsecta
TGTTTCGGATAATTCATCTAGTGAGTTTGAAATATAATTTTGATTACTGCGAGATTGATTATTCACATCCATACTCCATCTTTGCTTAATCGTTTGTTGCCCAGAAGCTCCATCTATGCCCCACTTGCCATGTAAAATTAGCTTTTTTCCCTTAAGATTATTTAATCGCGAATATTCTAACAAAGATATAATTCTGTAGACAGTATGGTCGAGTAGGGATTGTAAATGCACACTTGCACCACGTTCCGTTACTGTAATATTATCAGGATAGCAATCTTTCTTCAGACATCTCAATTTTTCATATGGAGGATAGTTT
>NW_021843143.1:0-316 GCF_003651465.1 Formica exsecta
CCTGCTGATGACGTCAATAAGAGATCAGAAGCTTTAAAAATTTATAAGTACAATACATACGTAAGCAATCGCGACCGCGTGAAAACTTTGACGGCTCTAATAATCCACTCCGGCACGAAGAAGTATCGGTCGTTTTAAATCGGTACATTAATTCTGCGGAATTTTTATACGACTCGTAAATTGTCAGATGTATCCTTCAAGTGACGATGAGCGATCGTTATTCGATCGAGTTTGGACGGCGCTTCGATTGAATATTTTACCATGTTTCATCCCAAGTGCGTGTTTGTCACGAGAAACCTAATTCGAAAGTTTTATC
>NW_021843144.1:0-316 GCF_003651465.1 Formica exsecta
TTGTTACAATAATATTCTATTATTTTTAATTATTTTTTATAATATAGAGAAATGTTCTTCCAAACTTGATATAACTTTGAGCACTAATTACTATAGATTCAAAGCAATCGACTATTAAATTATTATGGAATTTGTTTGATACGTTTACGCAACTTAAAACTAATTATCCGGTTACCCGAGTAATATTTTGTCACTTTTTGGCCAATGTTAGCATAATGCCTTAAAATATGAAGTTCGCATTCGCTGTGAAAGAGCTGCCAATGTTCGTCCATCAGTTGTAATAAATATTGCAACTAACATTGAAACAGAAAAAAAA
>NW_021843145.1:0-316 GCF_003651465.1 Formica exsecta
AAACTTTCTCATGAACAATTTTTTGATTTGACAAATATTTTTAGATCCTGAAACTTACGGATACCTGATGGAACTACGATGCATCAAACTGATGGAAAATTCGCTTTTCCAAAACATCAGCGATAGGTACAAAGTTTGCTATTTTTGCTATACCTGTATACCCGACGAACAGAAAAACGGATATACAAGGGCCGCCGCATAATTTAGTACATAAAAATTCAGCCGAGACTCAAACGAGCTGTACTATATGCAACGAATTGGTCGTAAGAATCAAACCACTAAACGAATGTAGAGTCTGCATTGTAACATATTTATA
>NW_021843146.1:0-316 GCF_003651465.1 Formica exsecta
AAAATAGTTATTTTAATGAAAATTATTTACAGAAATTTAAAATAAGTATTAATAAATAAAAGTGCCAGCAATTGCGGTTAAACTTAAAATATAAATAAATTTAATATAATTATTAAAAAAATATTATTATTTAAAGTTATTAAATTAAAATATTTATTTATGGTGAAATATAATAAAAATTAGAAAAGATTTTATTACTTTAAATTAAAATAAATTTAAATAAATTTATTAAAAAATTAGGATTAGATACCCTATTATTTTTATGAAAAATTTTTAATTAAATAGTAAATGTAGATCATTAAAAATAAAAAATTTG
>NW_021843147.1:0-316 GCF_003651465.1 Formica exsecta
ACTCCCCGAATAATATACATATTTATAATAACTATTTATAATAATATTTACATAAAGTTTCCTTAAAAAATTTAGAAAAAATTTTTTCATGAATTTTGTGAACAATTATATCTTTTGTAGCATATGTTTTAAATAATATATTGTAACTAAAATAAGATCTCTATACTTGTAATTAATTTAATACAAACATTTGTTACCTCACATGTTTAAAAATATACAAATATCCCTGTAATTAGAGATTTTTGATAGAGAATTTATTGAAAAGATATTTTAATTATAAAAATTCGACTAAGAGAATTTGTTAATAAAACTACAA
>NW_021843148.1:0-316 GCF_003651465.1 Formica exsecta
AGGAGGTCTCCCGTTAGGAGCGACAAATAAGTCCGGAGATGGGCGCGGAGAGGGGGGAGAGCGACGGGGATGTTGCATTTCTTTATTAGGGAGGTTTGGAGGAGAACAATTGCGCAAGGATTTAGAGTATTCCGAGGCCGCTTTGGCATAGGATGTATAAGGCTGGTTCGATGAGGAAGACCCAGACGCATAGTAAAGATGAGAGCTTTGAGGGCTAGCGGGGGAATGCGGGAGGAGAGGATACGCATCCAAGGAAGAGGAGTAAGGTGGAGGAGATCTGTTACCTCTTACAATTTCCCTGGCGTCAAGCAGCGAA
>NW_021843149.1:0-316 GCF_003651465.1 Formica exsecta
GGCCGTTTAGATAACGATGGAGTATGTTCTGGAAGCGTTTATTCTCATCCGTATGGAACATGGGCTGAGATTATCGTATTAGGCAGTATTAAAATAACGTTGCACGATTAGCCAATGTGCGAATAAACACCAATGAAGTGCAACTTAGATCAGGCGTAGCCTGCGAACTCAGCGCCATTCATTGCTCTGACATAGAGGGAGGGGATACCTTTTGGGATCCCGTACCCGCGGATTCTTGTAAATTCTCCAATTACGGGATATTGTATGAGGAATATGCCGACAAAATTATTGACAGTATAAACCAACAGGCTCAGGT
>NW_021843150.1:0-317 GCF_003651465.1 Formica exsecta
AAAAAAAAAGGATCCCGAGGAAAAGCGACGAGGGAGCTCCCCTCTATTTACAAGAGAGATCCTCTGCACGTCCGGGGACTAGATATTAAATTTCAATCGATACAGCATCCGTTGCTCGTCTTTTCTTTGGTCGCGCGTTCTCCCTCGAAAAAGATACATGTTTGATAGGAAATTAAGGGTGACAAGATAAACATTCACTAGGAATGCTTGGAAAAAATATCGGAGAGGCATAGAAAAACGAAAACGCAAAATAAAATCATATCTGTTGAATAAAAGGCACTTTACAAATTCTAAAAAAATTATATATATATATATAT
>NW_021843151.1:0-317 GCF_003651465.1 Formica exsecta
AAAAAAAACAAGAATGTTTTGAAAAATCGTTTGTTACGATATTCTTGTTTTTTCAAAGTTTGCGTGCAAAAGTTATATCGCGATTTGTTGATAAAATAAATTAAGTATTAATATCCACTTAAGATTGTTCTTATATTTGAAGGAGATAAAATGCTTTCACATAAGATACAATTTATATAATAGCAGATAGCGAATTTAATTAATTGGATGGTTATTAACGTGAATTAGTTAATGGATCAATTTAGCACACTTTTAACAGTTTCTAATGCTTTCGCGAAAGAAGGAGAAACATCTTTTGGTCAAAGACTAATCTTTTC
>NW_021843152.1:0-317 GCF_003651465.1 Formica exsecta
TGTGTTTACTATTATATTTCTAAAATTAGTAAGTTGAGTGATAACGCGTTACATTTTTATAAATCTCATTTTTACAGACAGAATATGGACCATCCCTGAAACGAAATTTTTATTAGATAAATACAATTCATACCTTTCATTAGTGGGTCCAATGAAAATGTACAAAACTGAAAAAGTCATGTGGAACCGTATTGCCCAAGATTTAAAGGAAATCTTGAACATTGAACGGACTAGTGTGCAGTGTGAAAACAGATACAAAACGGTTATAAAAAGAAAGAAAAAATCAGTAGATAATAACAGCAAATCAGGTTCTAGCA
>NW_021843153.1:0-317 GCF_003651465.1 Formica exsecta
AAAACTATATTGTTTTTATATTACAGAAAATAATTTATCTGCATTTGATATGTGCTCAAGATGTTTCGTATAATTATATGAGAGAAACTTTGTTTACCGATAAAACGATTACCAATAGTATCGACTACATTGTATTGCCGATAATTCCAATTGTATACGGAGCAATTATTTACAAGCATTATTACGCATAAGCAAAAACATAGCGAAACGGCAACGGCACCCAAATATTATCGTTCTATAATCTTATTTCTTTTTAATTAAACTATAATGGTATCAAAAATTTCTATAAGGTAAACCTGCATAAAAGGAGACCCCCC
>NW_021843154.1:0-317 GCF_003651465.1 Formica exsecta
AAAATAAAATTATTTCCAAGATCTGGAATTTCTTAAAAAATTTCTCGATTTAAAAAAAAGTTTCTTAATTTGATATATCTTTTTTCAATACTATAAATTTTTTTAATGAAGTTCTTTTCAATTTTGTTTTAATTCTAAATATACAGCCAAAGCTTTCAATTTTTAATACTAAATATCACCAGAATATATTTTCGTTTCATCGATTAATTTTACTATATAATATTAATAATACTGTATCTTAATAAAATATCAAGACAATAAATGTTCAAAATAAACTAAATAAAAGAAAAAAAGAGAAACGAATATATGTGTATATA
>NW_021843155.1:0-317 GCF_003651465.1 Formica exsecta
AAAAGATAAATCCGAAAAACAATGCGCCCAGGCTGCTGGAGTGGAAATCAGGATGACAAGCGTGAAAACGTTTCGATTCTAGATTTTCTATTTAAATAAACTACTGAAAAATGACAATAGAATAGAAAAAAACAAGAGCGAGTGTGCACCATATGCGGAGTTAGACTTTTACATCTAGAATCAGAAAGAAATAGGCTATTCTCGTGAATTCATCTTTGACAAAAGTCTAAGACTACTCAATAATATATGAACAATTTAAAGAAAAAAGATAGACAAATAGTTACAGAAAAAGCGCAGGTAAAAAGATCTTTTTTTTT
>NW_021843156.1:0-317 GCF_003651465.1 Formica exsecta
AAATCGTCGTTCATGGTCACAAACGGCCTGTTAATAATAAATAAAGAATTATAATTAATTATATAACTACATTTAAAACAAACATTATAATTTAAATTACTTGTAATTGTATACTATGATGCCCTTTTCTATTAACGTAAGATTCAGGATAAACATGTGGTGCTTTTATATTAATGTGCGTGCCATCAATTGCTCCTATTATTCCAGGAAAAATACTAGCTGCAGTAAATCCCGTCATAACTTCTTGTACTCTATTGCCTTCTGGCCATGTAATAAATAGAGGAGATAATTTGGCAATTGCTTTTGACACTCTTCTT
>NW_021843157.1:0-317 GCF_003651465.1 Formica exsecta
TTGACAAGACGATAACTGAGCGCTTTCTCTGCTGAACGCGGCCAAAGGCCTTTATTTCTAGGGACTCTAGAGAGGCTTGCACCGCAGTCGCAGTCCTCGTCGAATAATTCAACAATTATGATTCTGTTTTAACAAAGCACAGCCAAAATAAAAAAGCGAAGATGAGTGCAGGCCTAGACAAAATCTTAAATAAAATAGAAGGTCAAATAATGGTAGACCCAAAGGAGTATCTCGCTAAATTAGAAAAACAAAAAACTTATGAATTTGATACAAAGTAAGGGCCGTGGCACATAGAAAAACTTAAGCAGTAAGACTTA
>NW_021843158.1:0-317 GCF_003651465.1 Formica exsecta
ATTAATATTATATTTTTTTTTATTTTAAATATGCGATAAGCCTATAATAAATAAACAAGATTCTTGACAAAAAAAAAATAAAGTATTTTTTTAAAAAAATATATTGTTATATCTCATATATAATATTAAATAAATTTGATATTGTTTCCATTTAAAAGAATAAATATCTTTAAAAAAAATTCTAATTTTTTTTATATTGAAATATTTACTTAAATAAAAAAATAATTATTATGAGTAAGATATTTTTCTATCTTATTTATCTACAAGATAATTAAAAATTTAATATATAATATAATCAATATTTTATTAATTTAACA
>NW_021843159.1:0-317 GCF_003651465.1 Formica exsecta
ATGCCAGCAAGATCGATATATAACCACCCGATGTCTTTAACAACTGAAACACATATAATATTTATGACAAATATTAAAAGTATACTTTAATTAATAATGGTAATTATTTTTTTTTTCTATGAAATTACATTTCTGTTTCTGTATATATAATAATTTAGTTATTATATATATTAATATATTATATTTATATATTATTAACAGATTATTTATTTTTATATTTTAAGTATTTTTGAAAATACAAAATCCAACGTTTAAATACTCATTATTTAATATTTCTTATATTTTTAATGCTAATTTATATAATATTAGTATATGCA
>NW_021843160.1:0-317 GCF_003651465.1 Formica exsecta
AGAGAGAGAGAGAGAGAGAGAGAGAGAGAGAGAGAAAATTACAATGTTTGTGAGAACTAAAGGATTAATTAAAATACTGTGCAATACTATAAACATAGTTAGGTTCCCTTTTTCCATTTTAATTTTAGTTACATCTGTTTTAATTAGATATACTTAATTAAATGCAAAAAATGGAGAAAATTAGAATATGTTGAATAATATTTTTTTAATTTAAATCACGAAACTGTAGTTTTCATAGATTATATCTATTATTATGCTGTTTCAATTATATATATATATATATATAATATTAATAATAATAATAATAATAATAATGA
>NW_021843161.1:0-317 GCF_003651465.1 Formica exsecta
AGTGGTATCAAAGGGGAGAAAGATGGCTGGAATTCTGGGGAAGGAGGAAAGAAGTGGGGAGCGGGGGAGTTAAAAGGAGGAGGGGAGTGATTGGAAGAGGGAAGGTCGGAGAAGGGAGAGGGGGAGGGGAGGGGGGAGGAAGGCAATGCCGTTAGGATATGATGGGAGACGACCGTCCGGAGAGATAAAGTATAAATTTGGGGGGAAGGGTTGATTGGTACAGGAGGAGGGGTTACGGTTACGTTGTTTAGAATGAAGAGGGAAGGGTGAATTTTTGTTGACAGCGGGGTGAGGATGCGAAGGCAAAGAGGAGGGCG
>NW_021843162.1:0-317 GCF_003651465.1 Formica exsecta
GCCGTTGCTACTCCTTCATGGCACACTCACTCGAAAACGCAGTTAATAATGATCGAGCGCTCCTTAATAACCAAAATACTACGATCGCACGGTATTCGTGATAGTGATTACACACGACGCGCATTTTATTACATTGCGACGGCAAAATAACGCGAAAGAAATACAATCGCACAAAACTACAATCCGCTCGACACTCGCAGTTGACTGCAAATGAACGCAATGAACGAGCCCCGAATGACGTAACGAATTCGGCGGGAAGAATCCGGCGAGAAGATCAGGTAACTTCACGCGTCGTCCGCCGCGCCCCCGCGATAAGG
>NW_021843163.1:0-317 GCF_003651465.1 Formica exsecta
CGCCTACAACTTCCGACAGGGAACAAAACGAAAGTTATACGCTTTCATATCTTGATGATTTATATGTTCAACGATGCACACGGAAAAGTTCCATCCTATTAAGTCCCCTGTTAGTTAATCGGCGCCAGAAATCATTTCCAATGGAATAATATAATCTTAAAATATCCTAGAAATATCCTAAAATTATTGAAAAAGATTGAAATAAAACTTCTAAGAAATTGTCTCATTTAATTATATTAAAACTTAATTATGTAAAAAAAATACATAAAAATAAATAAACTCTCTTAAAATAAGATGTTCTAGTTCCACAAAAATTA
>NW_021843164.1:0-317 GCF_003651465.1 Formica exsecta
AAAAAAAAAAAGTATCGAGTTTAATTTATAAATTGAAAGTAAAGATTCTGAAGATTATAAACTTCAAATTCTTCAAAAATCTCGATGATCCTACAATCTGATTATTTAATCGATCTGCGATACGTGAAATAGGAACAACATATTTTAGTTATTATTTTTTGCACTTTTCTTAGGGTGAAACCGTGTGCCAGTTTTGCTGAGGATATTCTGTAGTATTCAGGATCGACACGATTTTTTCGACAGTAATTTCTCTAGAAAATGTGAAAGAGACAATTGAGCAAGAGCGAATTTAACTAGTGAATGATTTTAATTGCTAC
>NW_021843165.1:0-317 GCF_003651465.1 Formica exsecta
TATCGATTATTATATTATTATATTATTTATCGAACTTAATGTCGAAAAAATATCTTCAACGAAAAATGATGCATGTATAAAAATATCTTGGTTTTATCCCATTAAAAAAATAAGATGATTAAAACTTAATATTGACAGAAAAGTGCATTCTCAGTAAAAGATATTAATAAAAAATTGTTTAATTATAATTAATTCCAAAATTCCGATTATTAAGAGAGAAGCAGTGAGAGTCAAAAATGAAGAACTTGAGACAAAGGATAAATGTATCTCGACATTTTCGCTGAGGAAAGAAATGACCTCAAATTGGTCAAAGAATC
>NW_021843166.1:0-317 GCF_003651465.1 Formica exsecta
TCACATTAACACAATAATACAATAATACAATATCATAATATAATACTTAGAAACTAAATGCATCATTTTTAATATTTACTTATTATAATTGTAAATTAAAATATTAAATACCTTTTTGTAATTAACTTAATACAATTTAACCGTATATTTAATTTTTCTATCTTAATTTTTATTTGAAGTAATTTTATAATCTTCAAAATATTAAATCTAATTTTAAGTCATAATATACAAATATCAAAACATGATATATTAATATCTTAAGAATACATTAAAATATGATATTAATTTATGTTTTTTAATTAATAAAAATATAGGCA
>NW_021843167.1:0-318 GCF_003651465.1 Formica exsecta
AAAAAATTAATTTTATTTTTATTGAATATATAATAATGCAAAAAACAAATAAAAATAATATACATTTACTTTTATATATAAAATATCGATATACTTTCATATTTTTATATGTACTTTTGATGAATCATACATGCCAGAAATATTAAGAATTAACATCTTTGTGTATTACGTATCAATCTTCTAATTGCTACTGTAGTCATCTATAAAATCTATCTTTTCATTAATATTTCTTATAAAAAAAATAAAAATACATTATCATCTAATTTCTGCAAGCATATGTGTGTAAAAAAATAATTGAAAATTTTAATAATATACATA
>NW_021843168.1:0-318 GCF_003651465.1 Formica exsecta
AATTATATAAACTTATAATTAAAAATATTTAAATTAACATTTTAATGAAAATTGTTTTAGTTAAAGAAAATTTTTTAAGATTATAATTTCTTTCATATTAATGCACTTTAACCAAGTAAACTTGAAATAATTTTAAACTGAAATATTTTTTTCCAGATGAACATAAAACATTTTACTATTAAAGAACAAAAACTATAATATATTGTATGTATATAATGTATATAAAGAAACATCTCTTCAATATTACACAACATAAAATGTTTTTAATATTATATAACATCCCTGCCGAAAATGGTCGATTAAAACCGATTAAAACAT
>NW_021843169.1:0-318 GCF_003651465.1 Formica exsecta
ATATATGTTTTCATGTCACGCGGTGATAGAAATGTGTACGTCAGCATAAACATAATATATTATGTCTATAAACAGTTGTATAAATTTTATAGACTAGCCTTTAAATTTCATATAATAATCATGGTATTATTGCGACAAATGTTTATAATTATAAACTTTTCAAAGAAATAAACCAATAAATTATTATACATTTATTATACATACAGAAAGTAATAATTATAAATTATAATTAAATAAAAATAAATTATAATAAACGATTATATATACATATCCAATACACACATATCCATAAGCAACTTACGATATAATATATATATA
>NW_021843170.1:0-318 GCF_003651465.1 Formica exsecta
ATATTTATGCAATTGGACTAAAAATATGTTTTCTAACTTACTCACGTATTCTGGTGGCAAACATGGAATACAACAGTACACTGCCCCAAGTTTATTTTTACATTTTCGAGAACCCAATGGATTGTTGATTTCAAAATCGTCGAAATAAATTATGAAAGGAAGAATATATTCACTTGTTTCATTTAAAGCAGATTCCCAAAATTGTCCTTGAAAAACTGACTGTAAATCTTTATTTATTCTGCATTTTACAACAAATGAATCTATTGCATCGAGCACATTTGGGAGTTCCAAAAAACGTTTTAAAACAAATTTTAAGGG
>NW_021843171.1:0-318 GCF_003651465.1 Formica exsecta
ATTTATTTATATATTAATTTTTAGGTAATATCCTTGGAATTTTCAGAAAAAGATCATTAATATTACACAACTTTCTCACACCTAAAAAAAATAAAATAACATTATTTAACAAAAATTTAATTCTATGTGTACATAACATACTTTATAATTTATATAAATATTATATTATATAGAAAAATTAAATAAATTTGAATATTGTTTTTATAATTAAAAAATAGTTTTTTATATATAAAATTTCTTCTTATAAAAAAGAGAGAGAGACACAAATTATTATTATAATTTGTATTAATATAAACTTATAATTATTATATAAAGATC
>NW_021843172.1:0-318 GCF_003651465.1 Formica exsecta
CCAATTAATAATACGATCTTCCACCGTCACCACGTGGTGGATCTAATGAACAGATTACCAGCACTTACGCTGAAAATAAATGGCGCGCGCGAAGCGCGCGTTGTGTTGTGCTAGTACTGCTATAAATTTTTCACTTTGGTGTATTATGGTAGTTTGCGTACTTTTGGAAGATAACTTCAAAAATTATGTAGAGAGAATTGGTGGCACCGTAAAATTTTCCTTCGATTTTGCTTTATTTTTAGGTATACTTTATTCACAAGTTTGCTAAGTAAAAAAATTCAACTTTTCATATAAAATATATTAATATTTTTTTATTTA
>NW_021843173.1:0-318 GCF_003651465.1 Formica exsecta
CGAGAGATTTAGCGCTTGTTCTGCCGGACTTCTTTTCGCCGACATTTCGCCTTGCTCGACCGGCGTTCATTACCGCGGCTATTCTCTATAGTCGCTTAACTGTTTTGTGCCGACTGATGGATAGCGCGTTCGCACGTTATTACCGGACACTAGGCCAGTTTTATAGGCCTAGATTGGTACACGGTTCTCTTAGTCCTGGTCTGGGCCCGATCAACGGCAGCGCTAATAACATGTTTATCGATAATAGTCCTCGGCAGTTGCGAGGAGGAAAATATCAGGCGCGTAAGTTCGCGTAATTTATACGAGCGTTTTTTTTTT
>NW_021843174.1:0-318 GCF_003651465.1 Formica exsecta
TACATATATAATAATCAAATATGTGAAAATTTTATATAGACAGATGAATATTGGGTGAGTGCACATTCTGAAGCTGAAGCCAGAGACAAGGCAGCCAAGAAATTAGGCGTTAACGTAAATGACGTTATTGTGGAACAAGATCCTGATGTATTAGACACTTGGTTCTCTTCTGCTCTTTTCCCATTCTCTATTTTTGGCTGGCCAGATGAAGTATGTATATGCTACTTATAGACTAAACTTTTATTTAAGAAACAAAACTATGCGAATTGATCTATGAAAATATATATCTAAGTATCTATAAAAGCAAATATATATATA
>NW_021843175.1:0-318 GCF_003651465.1 Formica exsecta
TTCGGTGCGATAAAAATACAACACAACAAGCACATTATGACGCTATTTATAACTTTGTTGCGTTGCGATTTTATCTTATTATATCTATCATTGAATGTGCTTCGCCTTCATGACCTTTTACTTGTGTATTTTTGTCATCAAGGAAACGCAATCAGTTTAATTATCAGTATAATTATCATATAATTATTATATAATTACATAGTTAAAAAGAAAAATAGATTTCTTCCTGCTTGATTCGATTTCCGTGTTGCAAAGTAAGAGAGCATTTTTTTAATATTAATTTCTTATATTATAAATTAGAGTGTGCAAAGTTAAAAA
>NW_021843176.1:0-318 GCF_003651465.1 Formica exsecta
GATAAAGATTGACAAGTCGAAATATGAATAGCAAAATCTTAATAATTTTGTTTGGTGTATAATAAGAGTATTAGTATGATTTATTCTCTATATATTGATCTATTAAATTTTTATGTATTATTGATTCTACATATATTTTGTTAATATTGATCGAAACTTTATAATTTTATAAAATATTTATATCTTTTTTAAAAAGTATCTATCAAGAAAAGGAAGGAAATGAGGATAAGAAAAAGAAAATGAAAGGAAACAAATTTAATTTACATAAAATTATATTTATCTTTTATAATCTTTTATTCTATTAATTATATTATATTT
>NW_021843177.1:0-318 GCF_003651465.1 Formica exsecta
TTTTTTTTTTACTTCAATATGCACACACAAGTATTTTGTATTTTAAAGAAAAATGAACACCAGTGTATATGTAATTGCGGAATTTGACGATGGACTTCAATTAATACCTGCATTGTGGTACAATGCAGATAGAAATTCAAGTATTTGGCCTACTCATTTTAAAAGTAAATTTAGGATAAATAAAGCTATCATGACAAGAGAGATACCACAAAATTGTGAATGGGATGTATTACCAGTGAAGAGGATTTTTGGCAGAGCAGGTAAAAGTTAATTGTTATATTAAGAATATATAGTGATTTAAAAAATGATGATGATGAT
>NW_021843178.1:0-318 GCF_003651465.1 Formica exsecta
ATTTCATAACGCGCTTGACTCTTCCTTCAGAGACGTAGAAAGGAAGTCGTAGAAAATCAATTCCCAAGCCGATGTTGATCCGAATGCAAATTCCATTCGCGCGATACGATACGCGAAACAATGTGTTCGCATAAAGGGCCATCCTCGGAGACAACAGAATGCTCGAGAAGGCGCAATCGATATCGGGATACAATCGTGAAAGGAGGCCACGAAGACGACGGCGACGGTTCCCAAGTTTATCGTTCTCTTTTTCGCGACATGGATTCAATAGTACGATATTTGATACTAGTAAGATGTATACACACACACACACACACA
>NW_021843179.1:0-318 GCF_003651465.1 Formica exsecta
GAGAGAGAGAGATGGTACATGGGTAGTGGTAAGAACTTTTCTTATTTACGAGCGAGCTTATTTCCTCGGGCTGCTGCATATGGATATCAGGCTGGCGATGCCTCTTGCGCCGCGAGGCTGCGAGCAAGGGGCGAGCAAGCCGCGTGCAACTTTAATGGCAGAGCTTCCAGGCCCTTCCGCGTCACTGGTCGATTCGATCCTCCTCGAGAATCGCTTATTTGAAAACTCGCGAAGGAACGAGCCCGAGGGCACGTATACATATATATATAAATGATATATATATATACAGGGTGTCCCATAATTCGCGGATCACCCGCC
>NW_021843180.1:0-319 GCF_003651465.1 Formica exsecta
ACATATATACAAGCTTATCTCACACACATACGTCTAGTAATATTATGATCGCCAACTCTTTAAAACGAAAATATATCACTATTAAATATGTAAATTTCGCACGTGCATTTCAGAACAATTCTCGCGTAATCATTCGGTATCAAAGCAATCCTATTCAAGACAAGATAAACTTGCATAATCCATGTACAAGAGATATTGATTAATTATGTATTCACAAATATAATGATGTATGATTCAAAGTTTTAAGAACGCGCATATAAAAAGAGAGGCGAGACAATGGACAGAATCTTAGTTTTTTTCTAACAAAAAAAAAAAAAAA
>NW_021843181.1:0-319 GCF_003651465.1 Formica exsecta
ATAACGCATTGCTAAATTTTCTAAGATAATAACAGATTATGAGCTAATACCTTATTCATTAGAGCTAAATATCTTTTAATGTAATGTGTAATTCTAATTTTTAATGAGATATTTATTAAATTTATTAAATTTGATTTTAAATATTTCTAAATATTTAATAATCTTTTTTGTTTTGTGTCTTTAATTTTATTTAATTGTAGATTATATGTATACTTATAAATAATTGTTTTTGTTTTAATATTTTAGTAATTTTTGTTTTTTCAAGTTATATATATGTATATACCAGGTATATAAATATGAAACCGGAATTTTTGTATAG
>NW_021843182.1:0-319 GCF_003651465.1 Formica exsecta
ATCTCAATACAGGACACAAATAAAATAAATTATAATTAGATTTATAAATATAAAATAATTCTTTATTAAGCAATTTAATTGCATCCCTAAAAGGTTGAAAAATTCCAATAATACTGAAAATAGAAAATCCTTTAATATATCTAACGTATCCATTTATTATAACTTGCCCGGATAAGAGTTAACAAAAACCTTAATAACTTACTTCGTCATTTTATAATATTTTATCATATCTTCAATTATAGTTGGATAAATTAAGCATCCGTCTATCATCCACATTTTATGACACCATTAGAATTTTTATTCTTTAAAAGTTTCGCTA
>NW_021843183.1:0-319 GCF_003651465.1 Formica exsecta
TGGGGCGACACCCGCGAAGCCCGCGAGTGGGCATGCGTGCACCCATTGCAATACGAAGACATTTTTTGTTTGAGGCCGCTTTTCGACCTGGAGCCGTATGAAGAAGAGGAGAATTGGGAGGAGGAGGAAGAGGTGTTAGAGGAGGAAGATGATTGGGAAGAGGAGGATTGGGAGGAAGATTGAGAGGAAGAGCTTGCGGCTCCAGGAGGATAATGTAAGTACCCATTTTTAAAAAATTTTATAATATTAACAAATAGATTTATTATTAATTTACTATTAATAAGACTTGTATTTTTATGTTTCAGATGGGGAGCGTCAC
>NW_021843184.1:0-319 GCF_003651465.1 Formica exsecta
ATTGTGCCGTTTAAGCGAATGTTAAAGGAGTATATCGTAATTAATGTAAACTAGATTTGTATTACAAATAGCCGAAAAAGCTAATAAAGATCAATAAAAAAAATCTCTCTCTCTCTCTTTCTCCCTCTCTGTCTCTTTCTTTCTTTTACGCACACACTCCGCCATACACGCATCGCGTGTAGCAATTAGCTGATTGCAGCATCCGACGGCCGGCGATCCGGAACAACTTTTGCTAAAGTGACATTATTTTAAGAAACACGTATTCCTGACGTAGTTCTAAGACATTTTCTTCTTTACCAAAATTTTATTTAAAGCATAA
>NW_021843185.1:0-319 GCF_003651465.1 Formica exsecta
TTTTTACTTTACTGCGTGCTTCATTGTAGGAATCTAAAAATGATATATTATGATGATTTTTATAAACAATAGGTTTTTCATAATAGTTTGCAAACAAGACAGACAGTAAATTAAGAACTCTTATGATACTTACCATATACACCAAATATTCGTTTAATTGGATACGTGAACCAATTGTCTTGAGGAGGTTGCCGTTTTTTTATTGCTTTAATAATATCATGATCTGTTTTATAATTAGGATACGAACATTTCTTGTCTTTTTGTATCCAATTATCAGGTACTACTTGTATTCCATCCTCAAATTCTACTAAATGGAATA
>NW_021843186.1:0-319 GCF_003651465.1 Formica exsecta
AGAGAGAGTAATACGAAAGAAACGAGAAAGAGAGAGGAAAGAAGGAGAGAGTACAGATGAATGATAAGAGCAGTCGCACTATCTTTATTGCCTCAGATCACAGAAAGGTAATATCTTTTGAAAGAGTTTATTTAGTCGGCGTCGATAGCAAAGCAAGGAGGAAATCTCGATCGCGTCGTTCTCGATGCCACACCGCTTGATCCCCGACTCGACGACCAGTTCGTTAATTGGCGAAGGGTGAAATGACTGACTTGGGCGGAGGAGCTAATTGATCGCTCGAATGAGGAGGGAACGAGAAAGAGAGAGAGAGAGAGAGAGA
>NW_021843187.1:0-319 GCF_003651465.1 Formica exsecta
AATCACACGAGATACGCACTTTATTATTATCGCCATACAGTTTTATATTGTTTATCAAAAGTTAAATTATTGTTAATTTTAATAATTAAAATAATAGCGAATTAAGAGTCGATACTAGTTGCAATAGCGTTTAGAATAGGAATTTGACGATATTTGAAGCATTACGCTCTACTACTTTACTGCTCGAGTATCGCCGTGCGAATAATAACAAGTTAAAAAGGAATTATACATGGTGTCTCCAATTTAAATGTCAAAACTTTAGGAGCGTGTAGAGGATAAACTAAGACAAAAAGTCATTTAGAGATTTGCTCGTTTTTGC
>NW_021843188.1:0-319 GCF_003651465.1 Formica exsecta
CAATACTATCGTTTTCTCGGATCAACGCTACCACATTTCTTATCACCATATGTCACGTAACTCGCGCCGCTTATAATAGCACGGCGTCCCTTCAAACAATACTGCCGCTTCGCCGCACAATGACAGCGGTACCGCCGTACCACAAGTGGTCATTTTTTGTAAAGGCCATCGCGCAGTATGCCGCGAATATGCCGATCAAAATCGTATATGTATGGATAAATGAGCTTATAGATAATCAAGTATGTATATATCAATAAATGTAAATGTAGAAAAAGAAACACATAGATTAAAATATTGCTTTAAATACTGCTATCTCTTT
>NW_021843189.1:0-319 GCF_003651465.1 Formica exsecta
TTGTAATACTCAATTTTGTTATACTTATGTAACATTAATATAACCCCATTTATTAGATTTTAACTCTACAATATAATTAGAACGATTCAAAAATGTATAAAATTAGATGTCTTTCAGATTTTCATCTTTTAGGTTAAGGCTACAAGATGACTTTTAGTCGGACTTATGTTGTCTATTAGTCTTTTCATCGACTATACACTCTTACTAAAACACATCTTTATAAAAAATATGTCATCTTTTAATCATTTTTTAGACAACTTAATGCTGTCTGGGATGGGTTTACAATTTTCCACGCAAAGCGAGGTTCAACTCAAACCTT
>NW_021843190.1:0-319 GCF_003651465.1 Formica exsecta
TCATCTTGGTCAAGATTATCTTATTCAATTAAGACCGTCTTGAGATCGTAACAATTCATAGTCGCGAAATAAGACGATCTTCGAGAAGAAGTTCTTGCCTAAGAAATTCTCATTCAATTTGAGACTTTCTTCTCGAAGATGTGCTTAAGATAATACTTATTGACCATTCGGCAATTTCCGTATATTTCTGTTAGAACAAACCAATAAGAATGATTCTTTCTTTTAAAGCTGATTTAACCACATTACAATATAACACCATTGTCTATAATCTCTATAATCATAGCATGTTAGCATTTCTCTTCTGAGTTTAAGTAAAGTT
>NW_021843191.1:0-319 GCF_003651465.1 Formica exsecta
TTTTATATTAAAGTAACAGAGTAAATTATCGCATTTTGTATAATTTTCCACTTTTGCATTTTATTATTGCAATTCAATGTAAATAAAGAGACGACAACGATAGAATTACTTCGATAGATTGATGATCAGATGTATCTGATCATGGATTCTTAATTCGTTCTGCTGAGATTAGTTTTTTTTTAGATAGATAGCCTACTTTAACAAAATGTGAATAAAGGGAGATTTAGCATTTGCAAAGTACTTAAAATAATTATTTTATATAGTACACACCGCGCGTGGAACGTACAATAATTAATATATTATATATGTTAGAACGGGT
>NW_021843192.1:0-320 GCF_003651465.1 Formica exsecta
CATATATATTCCAAATACTTATTTATTTCATATACCTGATATTTAAAATATCATTAGAAGAACTGTTGTTTTGAAATACTTGTATTTATTATAGATCCTCGAAGAAGAAAATTTAAATGCGGTAACTTGGGCTGACTGGACACCAGCTAAGTTGAGTTCTCAAAAGAGCAAAGAATTGCATTTTTTAAACAACAATGAAAATGACGATCCATTGACACTTGGAAATATTGAAACAACAACAAACTTTACACAATCTTCTAAGGAAAACTGCAATCCACTAACAAACAGCTCATCACGACCAAATTTGAAATATAAAAGAA
>NW_021843193.1:0-320 GCF_003651465.1 Formica exsecta
TAGGGATGGGCGATACAGTAGAAAATATCGATATTTCGTATCGATACGTATCGTAAGTAAAAATATCGATACACCAAAAATATCGGATGGAATGTATCGATATTAGCGGTATCGATACTGTAGATATCTCTATTATTGGCTGCATTCTAATTAAATATATGTAATAAGTATAAAATAAATATATAAATGAATATATAAGAATATATAAACGATGTATAAAAAGAGAGATGTATAAGAATGATACATATATATAAGTGTATATAGGAATTATTTTATATTTATATTGGATGATTGCATAAGTTCGTGCCCGATTTTCATAG
>NW_021843194.1:0-320 GCF_003651465.1 Formica exsecta
TGACGTTTTGGCCGATAGGAATATTCTTGTCCTAGCAAAGAATGAAGTTATTTTTATGACAATTTACAAGATACGTATTTGCAAAAGAACGATACCAATAAATAAGCACCTCGATAAGACAAAGCATTGATTTGCCGAGAATAATATCATTATCAGCTTGACAAGAAACTAATTTTTTTGAGTCCTACAATTTGATTTTTGGAGCTTATAATTTAATAATTTGCGACATAACGAGATTGCTTATTTCCATTTATTTGATTTCAACAGACGGTAATTTTGGTAAAAATGCATAATAACGGACCCAGCCCCAATGACCTTGA
>NW_021843195.1:0-320 GCF_003651465.1 Formica exsecta
ATATTTGCTTCTGGGCTAAATTCTTAACATTTAAAAAAATATATCAGAGTTTATTATTTTAACATAAATTCCTTGATAAATTCTTATAATACAGTCAAAATATGCTACCATATCTATAAATTTTTTTTATTTAATATTTTATACGTTAAATACGTTCAATCATATATTAATACTAATATGAAAATATACATGCCAAAATTTTAATCGAGGAATATGTCTGTCATTAAGGAAAATCATTTGCATTTGACAAATTCTGTCTTAACTGTACATAAATTATCTATTCTTATTTGTACATAATCTCTCATCTGTACATAAATTTG
>NW_021843196.1:0-320 GCF_003651465.1 Formica exsecta
AAAAAAAAGACACCAGGAGAGGAAAATTTGGATACAATTAACAGATGAAATAAAAAAAATCTACGTGGATGAAGCAGGGAACATACAGTTTTCGGACCAGTTTTTGGAAGAAATTGATGAAATTAACATACAAACTTCTGATACAGAATCGGGGAATGTAAGTACCTTAAATAAAATACTGGAAAAGTTAATAGAAAACACACAAGCATCTGGAAACCAAAACCTAAAAACAATCTCAGAAAAATTTGTCATTGGAAAATTCACGAGTAAGAACCCTAATGCAGACCAGTGGATTGAAATATTTGAAAAAGAATGTGAAA
>NW_021843197.1:0-320 GCF_003651465.1 Formica exsecta
ACATAGATAAACGGATTAAAGTTTATAGAATCGTTTAACTCCTTTTATGAAAATATAAATTAATATACTTAATGAAGATAATATAAAGATATTTTAGAGGAGTAAAATAAATATAAATGGGTACAACATGGTTGCAAAATGGTTGCATTTTTTCACATCTATAGAAATATTAAGTAATGTTAAATAATAATTTTTCATCTATAATATTATATCTATAAATATTAATGTTAACTTTTATTGTTTGTGTCCTTTTGTTTATCGAAATATATTTTAATAGATGATTTTGTTTTCCGTTTTCTTGTCGGATTGGATTTTTTTCT
>NW_021843198.1:0-320 GCF_003651465.1 Formica exsecta
ACTTTTTAGTATTACTTTTTTCAAATACATAATTTGCGTACATCTATATGATAAATCAATTAAATGTTAAATCATGAAATCCTTGAGATATTTTATATTTTTGTCAACAAATAAAATTTTGAAAAAGTTTGGAATTAAAAAAAGCAAAAATTTAAAGCAATTATACCATCTGCATTGTGTACGATAATCAAAACAAACGTGTCACTACAAACCATTTAAATAATCACCTTTTTTATTTATGATATCATGTCAAATTTTATTTTAAATATATTTTTACAAATTATGTTAAATATATTTTATTATACATATTTAATGATATC
>NW_021843199.1:0-320 GCF_003651465.1 Formica exsecta
GATTATTATCAGACACCCTGTATATTTATTATATTCTGTAATGGTATCATACAATGTATATGTCATTCGAATTTTTCATCAGCTATAACAAAATGGGCATCTACGATTTACCTGCGATGATTACATTTATTACAAATATGACATTGCAACCATTGCATACATACATCGGTCATTCGATGGGCGCAACAACTTTTTATGTAATGGCATCAAAGCGTCCGGAAATCGCCCAAATGGTGAAAATGATGATTAGCCTCGCGCCAGCGGCCTTTATTAAAAGCCATATAAAAAATCCAATCACTTACACTGCCCTCTTCTGGAGA
>NW_021843200.1:0-320 GCF_003651465.1 Formica exsecta
AATAAAGTGTGTTATGAAAAAACAGAATTGTGTAAGACGACATTAACTTAGTCACGGATATATCATTTTAATATTATTTTTATATTAAATTATTACTGTGAAACATAACCTTCAAGTTCATTTACATTTGACTGTACTTATATATACGCATTCAAGTAAGTTATTGTTTTCTTTTTAAATACAGTAAAATAGAATGCTTTTAAATTGTTTCTTATTATAATTCTACCATAATATTTTAGATCTAAGAAATCATGGAAGATAATGAGTACAGAAGGAAACCTTTTGAACAATGTTCACGTAGACATCAAAGACGAATTATC
>NW_021843201.1:0-320 GCF_003651465.1 Formica exsecta
TAAAGCTATGCACGTGAGTAGAATTATACATATCATTAAACCGGATATGCTGCAGGTCAAAATTGAAAGACTAACTTAAAGCCATAGAATCATGATATGCAGTTTATCTTCCATTTAATATGTAATTTGCATTACGAAACTTTATTTGAGCTTGGAGAGACGCTTATTGTGGCAACATTTGATTCAAATATTCCAAAAATTTAATGCTACGAGCTCGACGTAACGACTATGCAAAGATGTACTATGCAAAGATGTCTAAAGGAAATTTCTTTTGCAGAAACGTTATCAGCCTAAATAGAAATAAACTTTATCATTTATTA
>NW_021843202.1:0-320 GCF_003651465.1 Formica exsecta
ATTTGTTGGTAGTTAAAACTCAACATGAAGCTCTTCATCTAAACTCTTATTCCGCTATGAACTCTTTTGCAACAAACACAAGCAGTATATCTGAAATTTGTTCACATTTTCCATTTTCTCGTATCATAGGTATACAATTTTGTGTGTTTAATAAATTTTATTTAATATATAAATAAAATAAATGTACACGTATGTAAATAAAATAAACAAGATCATATATGCTAAACAAAAAATATCAAAAATGAGGTTAAAAGGTTTCGATTGTACATTTCTTTACCGTTAATCAAAGATTGCTATAATAGAAGAAACGGAAATTTCTA
>NW_021843203.1:0-320 GCF_003651465.1 Formica exsecta
ATTTTTAGTTATATATATATATATATATATAATATGTATATTTTACATTTATATATGTTATGAGCATATTTTCAAAAATCAAGTTGCAATTTATAATACTGCCAAAGAAGTGATCGAAAATACGGAGAGTTTGCAAGTAATCGATGACAAAAAATGAAAATGCAGATGCGCCTGACTGATATGAATGTATCGTCCAATCTATGACACCGACACGCTCCGATTGTAGTTTCAAATGTATATATGGAGATTGATGTGTCAGGAAGAGGAGAAAGAGTGGAGAGAGAGAGAGGGAGGGGGGAAAGAGAGAGAGAGAGAGAGAG
>NW_021843204.1:0-320 GCF_003651465.1 Formica exsecta
AGAGCCTTGATGGACGCTGGGATGGCTCTCCACAGACGCACACTAACACCGTCCAATCCGGGAGCCGAGTTGAGGGGCAGGTTGATGGCTGCCACCTCCTCACAGGAGATCGGGGACCAAGTGCCCAGCAGCTCCCGCTTGGGAGGAAGACGCGGAGCCGCTTCCACAGGCACAGAGGCCTGTGCGACGAACGGGCCCCAATGCTCGGCCATCTGCCGCACACCAGGCACAACGTCCGTCTCCTGGGCACCGTCCAAGATCTCCTTGGCTGCGCGCGACATATGCGAGCGGAAAAGGCGCTGTACACGCGCGTACTCCGC
>NW_021843205.1:0-320 GCF_003651465.1 Formica exsecta
AGATATCATTGATGTTTCATACATTGCCGCAAAGATATACTTGTTTATAATCTTGATAAGGTTTCTTAAGGAAACATATCCGTTTGAAACTTCGAAAAATGAATACATTTTCTAGATTTGTTTGTAGCGCAATGACTTAATAAAAATTTTTCATTTTTTTACAATATTAATACAATATTAACTACTTAAACAAAAATGCTCAGCCGAAAAAAAAAATTTTTTTTTTAAATTATAGGGATATTTGCAGAGCTATTCCAAATTTTAAATGGCTGCACGGTGTGCATGAAAACGTTCGTAAATCTGAAATCAAAAATATAAGC
>NW_021843206.1:0-320 GCF_003651465.1 Formica exsecta
AGTAAGACGAACATATTTATATTATATTTAATTAATATAATTATGGTATATTTATATCGGTAAAATTTATGGTTAATCGGTAGTTAATTTTGCAATATTATTTTGTGAAAAAGGGCATATTTTAAATATGCAAAAGTTTTAATAATGTGTCAAATTCTTAATATTTGTTTTTTATTCAGTATCGTGCAATTTATACAAAAAACAGTCGTCAATAAAAATACAAGAAATGATACAAATATGCATATATAACCAAGTACATAACTATATATATAAACTTTATAACATTTATATATATTATATATATATTATATTATATTATA
>NW_021843207.1:0-320 GCF_003651465.1 Formica exsecta
CTCTCTCTCTCTCTCTCTCTTTTTCTCCCCTGCCCACATCTCTTTCGAATCGGAGCGGGGTCGCGCGCGCGAATTTTTGGCCAGTCCTCCGATCGATGCCTCGGGGACGACGCTTTCGTGTACCGCCCTCGGCTCAGCGCTCGTCCTTTGACCCTTTTGCCGTGCAAGCGGCATGCGCGCAGGGCGCAACTCCTCGGAAGGGCTCGCTCATTCGCCTCGGTCCCGAAATATCCGATCTGTCTACCTCATCGTCCTTCACCGTTTGCAGATTTTTACGTTACGATTACGCAGAAATATATCGCTCGAAAACGAAAGTGATA
>NW_021843208.1:0-320 GCF_003651465.1 Formica exsecta
TCATATTTACTTACAATAACTACAATATTTTATTATGGCTTTTGAACTGAAAAAGAATTACACAATACGAGACATTAACCAAATATATAAATATCTAAATGATTATAGCTTAATAGGGATAAGAGTTGATATGAATATGAAAAACTTTGACGTTCTCAAGATTAATCCATATTCCATATCAAATTTGAACACAAAAAGGGAAGAAATAGGAATTATATAGAATCCAAATCACATACAATATGTAGAGATGATTCACAGACTTACCAAATGATGCGCCACAAATCAATAGTATTATAAGGCAGTCTGTAAAAGGAAATAAA
>NW_021843209.1:0-320 GCF_003651465.1 Formica exsecta
CGACGCGAATTCGGATCGGAGCCTCTGTCCGGCGTGCAAATATAACGCGTGCGACGCGCGCGCGCGTTTTGTCGGGGACGGAAGGGTTGCGCGTGAAGATGGCCGAGAAAATTAAAGTTTGAAACACTACGACTAAGGAAACGGAAAGAACGACGCGAAACGGGCGGAGGCTGCGTAGAGACTGGACGCCTCGCTCGCTTCGAAGCGGCTTCGGCCCGCGACTCGCGATCGCTCGGCCGTCGCTCGGCCGTCATCGGTCGCGCTCGGTCGCGCTCGGCTCGACTCGGCTCGACTCGGCTCGCGCCGAGTCTACTGCGCCC
>NW_021843210.1:0-320 GCF_003651465.1 Formica exsecta
CGGAGACATTAATGATAAATGTAAATATTACATTATATATATATAAAACCAGGCAATATTATTTTAAATGGTGTACCAATATTATTTTGGATTTAAGCGTGTGTATATTGTATGTCGTGTATGTCTAAATAAAGACAGACACATATTTCTGTCTTGTTAAAATAATTTTAATACAATCGAGTACTTAAGATGCTATAGATTAAAAGATATTTAATTAATTTCAATAGAATATGTAATATCAATATTAGAGAACACGCGAAAAACAGTATTACATTAATTAATATAATTTATAATATAACATATATATATATATATATATA
>NW_021843211.1:0-320 GCF_003651465.1 Formica exsecta
TAAGCATCGTGATTACCGCTTTCCTTCGACGAATATATATATATACATACATAGACACACATACACACCGTCGCGGCTTACGCAATAAATCTCTCTATCTCGTCGCGCGCGCCCAGAGAGATGCTGAGTAACCTTGAAGAGAGGCATCTTTTGTGCGCACACATGTTTGCACGCGTCGCATTTTTACCTATTCGCGGTTTCGCAGCTTTCTCTGCAACTGGGATCTATCCGAGCTTTTTTTTTTGCGAACGCACGGAAAGTAGCCGGTCAACCTTACGGGACGTTGATTAATTCGCATATGCAACGATGACTTTAGAGAA
>NW_021843212.1:0-320 GCF_003651465.1 Formica exsecta
TATTATATTATTATTACTATACTAATTTTTGAGATTGGAATTATATTTTAAAATAAATATAGGCATATAATAAAATTTTAATATCTGTTATCAATTAATGGACATTGTGTTATAAACATGTCACATTATATAAAATAATTATGAAACAATTAAATTATTTAATATTGTGTATCACTATGTGCTCAATATTTTCATCAATTAATAAACTTTATACATAATTAAAATACAGTTATTAATATTGCAAAAATTTAATATTTATTATATAATAACTGTAATTGTTTATGAATAATTTTCTAAAGTTGCCTAATTAAAGATTAACA
>NW_021843213.1:0-320 GCF_003651465.1 Formica exsecta
TTTATGGTTAGCTAGCATCGAATACGTGTCATATCTCATAATGCATTTGAGTCGACCTCATGCTTTAGATATGCCAATATTTTATACGAGATTTTCTATTAAATGTTATATAAAATGTTATATATTAAATGTTATATAAAAGAAGTTTTTTCTCCTGATATTTTATACAAGATTTGATGACCTTTTTGGTAGAATTTTTCCAATCTATGTATATAAAAACTAGTTCTAAAAAAAACTAAATAAACGTAATTTATCTTTATTTTTTGATTTTTTCTTTATTTTGAATTTTCTTTTTCTTTTTGTCTTAAAATTGGTCAATT
>NW_021843214.1:0-321 GCF_003651465.1 Formica exsecta
AAAAAAAAAACTTTATTTAATAAAATTGTTCCGACATAAAAGAAAATGCCCGATTATTTTTATTTAAAAAAAACCTTCCTTTTTCTATTTCTCCTTTCATAAAAGAACATTATATATCATCGTTATTAACGCATCTATTATCTCGTATAAACGTTCTCCATGATATATATTCCCCTTCATGTTTGCCAACCTCTAACTAATACGAAAACAAATTTCTCATCGGTACAAGTCGTGAAAGCGGATCGATTTTAACGAAGAAAAAAAGTCTCGTCTATGTACAACTTGTAAGTCTGATATGTTGCTAACGAAACACTCCGCATG
>NW_021843215.1:0-321 GCF_003651465.1 Formica exsecta
ATAAAACCGAAAAAATATTTTTCTTTTCAATAAAAAATTATATACGATACATTTACAGGCAATAACTAAAAAAAAAATTTTTGTAGGGATTGTTGGATATGTATTATTTATTCATTTTTTTGTTTGCGTAAATAATTGTATTAAAAACAATTAATATATTTTTTATTTAACGAAATATATTTCTTGTATTTGGTACAATTAGTACACACATAAAAATGAGTAAATAATATAAATTCAACAATTTATAAATGATAGTTTAGTTTTTAATTTTTGTGGAAAAAGCATCCATAATGAATCTATATAACCTCTAGTTAATGTCTA
>NW_021843216.1:0-321 GCF_003651465.1 Formica exsecta
TTTTTTTTTTTTTAATCAACATTTTTATTTATTTATTTTTTATTTTTCCGATAAATTCTTTAATCTGATAAATCTCACGAGCGAAGTTTTTGATCTCCCGGATTTTTTTGAGGTAAATAAAACCCATCGTCCGCGATTTCGTTTTGGCCGCGTGCACGTGCAATTGCGATTTGCATGCTAAGAGGCCGCGCTAACATGTGCAACGAACGGTGCAGCGATGCTTATGCATATGCATTATAGTAGGTACGGGGTGTCCAGGAATTGCTGAATGACTCTTTTAATTACAGCCTCTTCGATTTAGTAACGATTTATCTTTGAGGG
>NW_021843217.1:0-321 GCF_003651465.1 Formica exsecta
CGTACCCCTGACATCGATATCCTATACCTATATCGCTTGATGCAAATGTCAATTTAGTTTCAAAACGGCCGCTATAAAAGCCATTATATGCATATATGTATCGGAATAAAACGATAAATTCGCAAGACATGTTTGTTTTAGAGAAGTAGAAAATAGTCATAGTTATATAATCGCGTCATTACATAATTATTATATAATTATGATTATATAATTATTATTATTAAAAATAACATATGAATAGTAATGAAAATATCATCATGCATATCACGTTTTAAATGCAATATTTTGCCGCAATATATAATCTTTTTATGAAATTACCAT
>NW_021843218.1:0-321 GCF_003651465.1 Formica exsecta
CGTAATATTCGTCAATCCGTGAATTTTCAAAGATTATATCCTTTGCATTGAGTTGTGAATTTTGTTACTAAGTATAGTAAGTGTAAATTCATTAGTTGAGATCGAGAAAGTATTATCTTCTCGCTTTTAGCGGACGTTCCGCTTATTTAGTGACACTTTCATTGTGTCCTTTGTGCTTCGACCAGTTGGTCGGACATATTGCCATATCTAGAGTCTTTCTCTGGAAAGAAAGAATTTTCATATACTCCTCACTTTTGGATCCTCGTGATACCTTGATTGACTGATTGATAGTCAAAATGGAATACGAGCCTGAAGATCCTA
>NW_021843219.1:0-321 GCF_003651465.1 Formica exsecta
ATTCCTGCGCATCCACCCGGCGCCCCGGCGTCGCCGCCGAGCAGGTTCTAATTCGTGTGACTCGGTCGCATCTTCCCGTCTCACTCCCGCCGCTCTGGATCTATCCCGCCAATGTGCGGAGAATTTTCACGAAACAATCGAAATTTTGTTTCCATTTTCAATCTTGATTTTTCCATGTTTGTGGATTCTGGAAGATTTATTTTACATAGAAATGGAGCTGGTACTTCAATTTATTTTGTACTTCAAATAGATAATAAACGAATAGGTTGTATGAAAATTGATAATGAACTTTTATTTCTACAAGAATTAATTCGAGTGAAA
>NW_021843220.1:0-321 GCF_003651465.1 Formica exsecta
ATGTTGACATTTGCAGACGACTTTTTAATGTGGTACAAAGCGCATGGGTATATATATATATATAAAATACTGATGGCGATTATACTCTTTGGTGTATATATACTAATATAATATACATTTATATATCTTTTGACATATTTGGCGTTTCTTCAAAAGTAATAATTCTATAATTATCTACAAAAATAATATTACATAAATAATTTAATATAGAAAATATATCGAATAAAAATAATTATGAAAAAAAGAAAACAAGAAAAATAAATAAAAATTTATAATAATTGGAAAAAAAGAAAAAGAAAAATAATCTGTTACAATGTATAA
>NW_021843221.1:0-321 GCF_003651465.1 Formica exsecta
TATATATAATATAATTACACAAAATTATTTATGTTTTCTTATAATTCTTCTCGTTTAATTATTTAAATGATTTTTGGCATATCTCATAATTTGAAAATTATCTTTGCAAGTAAATTCGTAGAAAATAAACATTGAAACTAATCAACTTTTGTTCAATGTGCAGGAGCTTGTGCAACGTTGATTTCAATTCGCAGCGACAATTGTGTTTACTTCTGCAAGGTCAATGCATTTATGTTTGCTCGTAGTACTGTTTACAAATCTAGGAAAGCATACGTTGTACGCTATATATTCGTATAGTTGAGATACAGAATGTGTGCTCTC
>NW_021843222.1:0-321 GCF_003651465.1 Formica exsecta
AAATTAATACGAATGAAAAAATGAAAAATGTTGTGCTCTAATTATTTTAAATATTTATAGCTGACCGTTAAAATTTTAATAAAACTTTGCATGTCTAATGTATTTTTTTTAATAAATTTTACAAAAGTCCATGCATATATATATTATTAACATCTGCATACAGTGAAAAAAAGTATATATAAGTAGTGCGGTAATTACTAATAATTACTTACTTTTGTATTTGAAGTATTTTGAAGATTTTCTTTCTCCTGGTGCGTCGTCGCCGGCGCCACAACCTCTGGTAATGACGATGTCGGTATCGGCTTCGTCCCTACAGCCGCT
>NW_021843223.1:0-321 GCF_003651465.1 Formica exsecta
TATCGTGAAGGACGACTTCCCAATTGATTATGAAGGAATCCTAGGTGTAGACTTTTTACAAAAACACAAGGCAACGTGCGATTATAATAAGAAATAGATACAGCTATCAGATACGATTATAAAATTATATCCGTACCGAGCATTAACCTTAAAACCGCGCAGCGAGACAATTATACAAGCTACTACTGACTCAAATAAAGTAGGCATAATACGTGCTGAGAAAACATAGCCTGGAGTTTTTATCGGCTGTTGCTTAGTAAAGCCAGAAGAATTTTTCTGCCCAATCAGTGTTATAAACACTACCGAAGAATATATTAAACT
>NW_021843224.1:0-321 GCF_003651465.1 Formica exsecta
TGCGTGCGTGCGTGCGTGCGTGCGTGCGCGCGTGTACACGCGTCAAACAGGTTATAATCCGCGTACGGGGCCGCGACGAGTAATGTAAACGTGCGCGGTACACAGTAACGAACGTGTCGCGTTCGGCGAGAAAATATTCCTTTATCGGGGTCGGGCTCGTCGTGAGACTTCGGTTTACAGATTTCGCGTCTAGCTGGCTCGTCGCTCGTAGCTGGCTTGTTGGAGGGCGTTCTTTCGTGGCGCGGCAAGCGCTCGCTCGGCGCAGTTCGGTCGTTTCCGCCGAGCCGAGACCCGAGACCGTATGCCAGCAAATCGTTCCCA
>NW_021843225.1:0-321 GCF_003651465.1 Formica exsecta
AGCGATCGGAAAAATACATGTTAAAGATTTGAAGCCCTATATTGTCGCCTCTACTTCATAGGTGGAGCTACTAGTATCGTACCTCAGCCGAAGATGAGCTTCCGGGCATTCGAGCAAGAATGCGCGGAATGGCTGGAGGCCGCTGGGGAAAGACATCCCCAGTTCTGGGACGGCCTCCGTGAAGAGTTGGCTCGGGTTCGCCGGGCCCGCGGCGCCCGGGAAAATCGGGCCGTCCAAGCAACCGCGCCTGTGGCAGACGCCAGCGCCCAGGCCGCGCCCGAAGTACGGGACCGGGCGGCGCAGACCGACTCCGGGGGAGTT
>NW_021843226.1:0-322 GCF_003651465.1 Formica exsecta
AATTCTTTTATTCTAATCAATTATCTTTATATGCTATTTCAATTCGTTTTTCTTCATGCAATCATATTTTTTTTTCATAAAGAGAGAGAGAGAGGGAGAGAGAGAGAAAGAGAGAGAGAGAGAGATCCATTTTACAAATGAGAAAATTTTGTAAAAAAAAATTACATCACTTCTGCACTGGCCATGTCGATCCTGCAGGATGTTAATTCAAATTCTTTGTCTTTTATTTTGATTATTATCATTGCTTCCTTTCTCTCCGCCTCCGATTGATCGAATTGCAATTGCAAATCATTGCAACGTGTTTCATATATCATTCCATTTC
>NW_021843227.1:0-322 GCF_003651465.1 Formica exsecta
TGTATCTATAGATACCATACCAGAAGGTGAAGAAAAGAATATGATCGAATTAACAGTAGAAACTGTTGAAAAAAAAAAGAAATTTTTGCACGAAAAGGTATTATATGAGGAGGCAATAAACGATTATAAGGTAACTTTCGACTCCAACCTGACAGCAGTAAAAACAGTTGCAGACAAATATAAACTTTCACCTAAGATTCTTTTGTGGGAAATACAGTTTCATGCTCAAAAAGAGTCGAATTATGTATTTCATAAAAATAGGAAAATAGAAGGAGAATACATTTCATATGCACAGGAAGAAGAATTATGGCAATATTTAAAA
>NW_021843228.1:0-322 GCF_003651465.1 Formica exsecta
ACGATTGATTTCCTCTGGGTCGCGACACATCACCAGTATGTCGTCTACGTAGATGATGATAATCTGAATCTCTTTCCGATGCCTCACATAGACGCAGGGGTCCTCGTTTGCAGGCTTTGCACCCAACGCTCGCAATTCCCTGTCTAGTCGTTTATTCCAGGCGCGGTCAGCTTGCTTTAGGCCATACAGGGCTTCATTCATAAGACAAACCTTATCTCCCGCTGCCAACGCGCTCAACATGGTTGTTGCCTTGATAGCCACCTGATCCTTGTTCCCTTGAGTGAGTCTCGATTGCGCACATTACCGATCGGACACGACAATA
>NW_021843229.1:0-322 GCF_003651465.1 Formica exsecta
ATGTTGTCCTTTCGGTAATCGTCTGGTTAACGGAAAATGTATTGCCCAGCAGAATAAATTTCTTTTCCTGGAAACGATGTATGGATATATTAATGATTCATTGCAAAACGTAAGTAAACACGTAGGCGAACTATTTCTTCTGATCGCTCACGATCCGTGTCAGAAGACTGGACACTATTTAGTTAGTTCCTCCCGGAATACGTTTCTTGTCAATGGCTCTTTGTATCTACCTTATTACAATGCAATCATCGAGCCAACATCTTATTGTGTCACGGCCATGGATTACAACATATTTGGTGTGAACGTTTGTTTTGATATTATG
>NW_021843230.1:0-322 GCF_003651465.1 Formica exsecta
ACCGCCAACTGGCTGGCTGTTTTGAATAACCGACAGTTCATGTTCACGCGATCCGAATTGACGTCACGCATGCAAAATGTTAGTCGGTAGTTGTGTTGGGTAAACATCGATCGTTGCGATATGTAGAAATCATCGTTCTCGGGTATAATGTATTATATTTTGTGGAAACATGTGGTTGTGTAATATTTCATGAGGGGCATATATTTCATTAAATTTATACTATGTTTTAATCCTAGATACAGAAAGAGAGAGAAAGATCTATTTCAATATATTTTAATGAGAGAATATGTATTCTTTTCTCTCATTTTATAGATAAATCAAA
>NW_021843231.1:0-322 GCF_003651465.1 Formica exsecta
CAGCTGGTTGACGAAGGTACCCTTAAGGTTCTTCGATACCGCTGCAACTCTGTGGACCCTCTGGAGATGTTCAAGGGCCCTCGCAGAGACGTCCGGTGTGGGAGCCTCGCGAAGCTCCTCCATCACGTCCTCAACACTGGGTATGTTGAGGCTCGCTTTTGTCTCCGGGGGAATGTAGGAATCGTCGAGGATCCTACGTTCCTCGAGTTCCTCTAGCTCCCTCCTTTCTGCTTCTTGCCTTAGGGCATCCCTCCTTTTCTTTTTTTCGTATTCGCCTGTGGTGACTGGGCGACCTCTCTTTCTGGCCTTTTTTATTTCTCGG
>NW_021843232.1:0-322 GCF_003651465.1 Formica exsecta
CTTATGCTTTATTAGTACAAATAATGTACTTTTTTGCTGTTTTATATGATTTCTGTAACTGAAATACCATGATTCTTTTTTTACTCTAACTTTGATAGAAGAATATTCGTATTTCAATATCATGGTATTATCTCTATTTCTATTTATATCAATCTACTATTCAGTTTCGAGAAATCTTTATGGTACATAGAACAAAAAGTATGATTTCAAATTTAACAATTTAATATAATAGTGAAAAACTCATCAGATAATTTCGTGATAAAATTTTCTGTCCTTCATAATTTATGTTCAGTATAAATTAATAGTTTCCTTTCTATTATTA
>NW_021843233.1:0-322 GCF_003651465.1 Formica exsecta
AATAGGTATATTTATATATTTGTATATCGGTATATTTCGTATGCTGTCTGTAAACAATTAAAAATTGTACTGTACTCATTTGTATTTAAAATCTCACGTATGTCAAAGCATTGTACCATATGAAAAAATTTCATATGGTACGATGCCTTGACATACGTAAGATTTTAAATATAAAAGAGTACAGTACAATTTTTAATTGTACTGAAAATTGTACTTGAAAAAATTTCATATGGTACGATGCCTTGACATATGTGATACCATATAAAAATTTCATACCATATGAAAAACACAGTTATACAAATATATCTATTCTAATACCATA
>NW_021843234.1:0-322 GCF_003651465.1 Formica exsecta
AAATCATAAATGAAGACAATATGTTAGTAGAAAATGAAACAAGAATATGCAAAGATGATGAATTATTTGTAGAATTGTCTCGAGGGCCAAAAGGAGATAAAAAATCTAATTTTTGCTTGTACTGCAATACTATGCAAACTAAAATTGCTCGGCACCTAGAATTGAAACACCGAAATGAAGAAGAAGTAAAAAAATTTTTATCGCTGCCAAAGAAATCGGGGGAGCGGAGAGAAGCAATAAGTCAAATAAGAAAAAAGGGTAACTTCAAATTTAATACACAAGCAGATCTAAATGGTGGTTCTATGATTGTTGTAAGAAGACC
>NW_021843235.1:0-322 GCF_003651465.1 Formica exsecta
ATCTACCTGTAGACAGTCGGCCGCATTTTGTAGCAAAAAACCAACGTGATGTCGATTTTTTTACCAACAATACCTTATTTATAATTTATTTTAGTAAATTTAAAAAATTATCTTTTTGCGGTTATCTATTTATTTGAAATATTGATAAATAATCATAAATTTGATTCTCAGAGAATTATTCACGCTTATCTTAAAGACGCTCTAAAGACGTCATAATGACGTCATTTTCACTTTTTAAGAGGTTTTAACCTTGTCTGGGTTATTATTGTTTTGTGCTATATGGCTTATAAATCAATGCGAAGTAATGCGGCGTAATGCGAAT
>NW_021843236.1:0-323 GCF_003651465.1 Formica exsecta
AAAAACATTATTTGTTTTAAATTAAATAGACAGAAGTGCCATTTTCGGACTGGATCTTGCCTAATAATAATATTTGTATGTCAATTTTGTATATTATTTCCAACTTAGTAAACTGTGCGCCGATTATTTGTTGGTCTTAAACACAGTTCTTTTTGTCTCTATCTTTTTATTCTTCTATCCATGTTTCTGTCAAATTGATGACATCAACCCTTTTTATATACTGCCAAAATTTTTTATCTTTTTTGTTGACTTCTGGTACATTCCAAAAAAACTAATTTGTAATTTGTTGTTTTCTCTGTTTCTTGTCTTGTCTTGTGTACTCG
>NW_021843237.1:0-323 GCF_003651465.1 Formica exsecta
AAACGCATAGCAAAAATTTCATAAGACAGATTATCCGAAATTCATTTTTTCAGTGGAATAAAAATAAATAATACCTCTTTTGCAGATACCTTACAATTTGGAAAAACGACGTGGCTTAATCGCGAAACCTTTCGCGGGGGATTCACAGTGTAAAACAGATGACGGTACCTTTGTGGCCATACCTAAGCGTTATCGTAAAATCGAGTTGAAATATTCACGACTCGGTTACGATGATTTTGATTTCGATCAATACAATCGAACCAGCTTTTGCGGCCTGGAGGCCACTCTTCCCAATAGTTATTGCAATGCTATGCTGCAGGTAA
>NW_021843238.1:0-323 GCF_003651465.1 Formica exsecta
TAACATCATACAGGATTATATATAACTATATATACATCATATGATGTATATAATTATACATGGGCCAATTTTTCCCGGTTTATTAATAAAACTTAACAATAATAAGTTCGCGTACCAATACCTGCGCTCTTATCTGCCAGCATTTTTACTTAATTGTTTGTATTCTATATTATAGACCTATCGCACGGAAAGAAAATTTGCTGCCGTAGCTAAAAATTGCGTGTGGTAACTAGATTTTAGTTGTAATATATGGACAGCGAACATCTTAGTTGTGACATCTATTTATTAGGTACAACAGCAAACCGTTTTGCTGCAGTTTAGAA
>NW_021843239.1:0-323 GCF_003651465.1 Formica exsecta
TTGGACGGGCTGATCTGACGAGAGATCGCCAAAGGATTTATGACGTCCAAGGTTATCGAGTCTGGTCCTTTGACGGATGATGCGGGCCGAGAGGTCGGCATTTTTCACAGAGACATCTCGCTTCCGTTCTTTCCACCGAAAACCCCATGAGCGCTATTCACGGTAATGACGGCATTAGCGAAATCGGACGGCATGGACGATCACGTCTCGTCGGAAGATATCGCTCCTCTTAAGATCATAGAATAAGTTTGAACAGCCAGTCTGAGCAGTTTGCGAAAATTCGTCTTCAGAATTCTTGATTGACTTTGCGCGTTCTTTGGTCG
>NW_021843240.1:0-323 GCF_003651465.1 Formica exsecta
GTTTTATATTCCTATATTTTTTCTTACTTGAATGCTTAAACAAAATATACATTTATATTTTTAAAAGTTTTCTGGGATTTTTTTATTCTCTTTCCTGTTCTTTCGCTCAAAATCTGAATGTACAACTGAATTGATTTCAAAAGAAGAAATATTTTAAAAATATGCAGTTAAAAATGAGAATATCACAAGTCACTCCAATTTATTGTGAAGAAAAGATCACTTTCTTAAACACTAAACCACACCCAAATTTCCATTAAGCCCGATCAGCGATAAATTCGACTAACAATAAGATAGAATTGTCAAATTCATATCGTTCCTAATCT
>NW_021843241.1:0-323 GCF_003651465.1 Formica exsecta
ATACTTTTTATTATTATAAAAAAATGTACCAAATTCAAAAAAAATTTTTTTATTTAAAAAAATTATTTATTTAAATCCTTACAAAGAAATTAGTTATTTTAATCAATCAGCAAACATATTAGTAAAATATAAAATAAAAGCAAAGTATGCTTTTATTTGCCAATACAAAAAAAAATTTTTATTTTTATTATGCTAAATTTTACTTACTTTAAGAAAACATTTTTTAATTTTTAACTGTTTGTTTCAAAAACAAAAGTTTTCTTTATTTTAATAAATAATATTTCATCTTCAAATAAAAATTTTTTGATATTAAAATTTTAAAT
>NW_021843242.1:0-323 GCF_003651465.1 Formica exsecta
CCTCCGGCCATCTCGTAAATCTGTCAATAATTGTGACGCAATAACAGTAACCTTGTATATTGGGTAATGGTCCAATAATGTCCAGGTGTACGTGATCGAATCTGGTATCCGGAACTGGAAAAAACTTAGGAGCAATTCTATTGTGTCTATGGATTTTGTTTTTCTGGCATGATAAACAAGTTCTCGCCCATTCGACGATGTCCTTATTCATTTCAGGCCAGACAAATCGTTGATTTATCATTCATTTTGTCGTACGTCCGCTAAGGTGTGCCAAATCGTGCGTTGTGTCAAAGATCCGTTTCCGTAAAGTTCGGGGAACGTAC
>NW_021843243.1:0-323 GCF_003651465.1 Formica exsecta
AAAAAAAAAAACAAATCTCGTTTTAAAAAATGCACATAAATCTAACATGTCATTAAAATTAAGCATATAAATTTTAAGACATCTTATATAAAATGACGCCGCATACCTTCTAAATCTTTCTTTCATCTGTAAAGAGAGTTTTCTGTTGTTGAAGAAAATATTCACCGTTCTAGTTGGAGCTGCGCCAGTAAATTGTTTTTTATATTAGTCTGCCGCTGACCTTGACTTTCTCGTGCAATGGCACCGACAGGTAAAACGAAGAAAAGGTAGTGACGCATGCACCTGTCTCCGATGACAGTGTTTAAAACCGAAAATAATAGTAC
>NW_021843244.1:0-323 GCF_003651465.1 Formica exsecta
CAATAGTTATAGCCAAGAAAAACTTATATGTAATTTTTATTATAATTTCAAGAATATATTGTGTGTGGTATATATATATTTTATAAGCTTTTATTTTTAGTTGATGCAATTTTTTGAGAAAGATATCATTATTTTTATAGGATATTAAAACAGATTAAAATAACTCTTGCTATATTATACTAAACAATATAATGCTGCACTTCAAATCATGATCAGGTTGTTTGTCTTCATTGAGCCAATGGTTGCTTACAAAAGCTTATATATATATATAGATAGATTATTATTCAAAAAAAATGACAGAGAACACAAAATATCCTCTCACG
>NW_021843245.1:0-323 GCF_003651465.1 Formica exsecta
CTCTTACTAGTCCGCGATTATTTGAAATTTATTATAAATATTTGTACATATTTATATGTAAATATTTGAAAATTGTAGCTTACAGTAAAAGATTATCTTTCTCCCGACCTTTTTGCTAAGAAAAAATCGATTAAAAGTGACTGGCTAAGTGTGACACATATAAATGTGTGTCATACACTTTATATATGTCATACGCTATATTCTTTATATGCTGTCGTTTACACACAATATGCTTTTAAAAATATATACATACATTATTATATTTTTGCTTTTTCTATAAAATGTTATAAAATGTTTATATATAAAAAATAACTGTATGTTAT
>NW_021843246.1:0-323 GCF_003651465.1 Formica exsecta
TATATATATATATACAAGATATTGAGTACATCTTACTAAATTACTTTTATTTCTAAATACAGAGAATATAAACATTATAATTACTTGGATTATTGGCATTTATTTCCTTTATATCCAATTCAGACACAGAGTGCAGAGAGTGTTGTACCGCTTGTGCGAGAAACCTTGCCTGAACTGCAGGTATACGACGCAACAGTGCATAAAGAACGACAGTTTGTTCGCACTCATTCCATTGAGAGAATACACGAGTAAGTTCGCCAACTTGTTCATTAAAAGGAGCACCAGTTGTCCACTTCATTTTGGATTGCTTAGAAACTTTTCTC
>NW_021843247.1:0-323 GCF_003651465.1 Formica exsecta
TATCGTCTTCTTTCTCACGCGACGCGCAGTTTTCAAGAGCGCAGGCAACAAAAGATTCCCTTCGTTTCATTCCTCCGCCAAGACACATTACGACGTGGTCCATCGAAGAATTCGCAATACCGACATCTGGTCTTCTTATCTATACAACACGATAGTTGGGCGAGACAAAACGGTGGGCCGGCCATTTTATTTTATCCTTGTTAGCTATGCTATATTCGATATTATCGTCCCGATATGCCGACGCAACAATTCCGTAATTTTTCGATTTCTGACTCACTCAGCTCACGCCCGTGGAATATTGGAGATCCAAAAATAATAAAAAA
>NW_021843248.1:0-323 GCF_003651465.1 Formica exsecta
AACAATATGTGTTATCTTTATTATTTACATCTTATATTAATTTATATATTATGCTGTCTTATATTTTCTATTTTACTATTTATATCTTTTTACATTATATATATTTATTCTTAATTAATATTTAACAACTCATTTTTCTGTTAAAATAACTATTCTTCTGATTGATATTCACAATACATTATTTATTAAACGTTCTTTAAATAACAAGTATTTTATACGACTAATATTGTATAATAATATTTGCACATGTTTAGCACAGTCTTCTATATAAAATAAAAAGAATAATTCACTCTTAATAATCTCGCAAAGACTTGCGAAACTCG
>NW_021843249.1:0-323 GCF_003651465.1 Formica exsecta
GAGGTCATCAAAGCTATAGCTAAATACATATAAATAAAATTTTGTGCGTAAATATTATTTAAAAATTCTAAAGAAATTTTTAAAAATAAATATAAAAGTAATATATAAATTTTTCGAATTTCTCTTATGAGTTGAACAGCAGATGATGCAAGAAGTTGAATAATGTACAATATTATTATACACACATACACACATACAATTATTCTGAAAATATATTTACCAAGTGCAACAGCTTCGCCTTTAGTAGTCACAATTACAATTTCTTGGTTTAATTCTATCCCTTGGTCATACATTATAACGCCTGGCAGCATTATTTTAGCTCC
>NW_021843250.1:0-323 GCF_003651465.1 Formica exsecta
GTTTTGAGAGAATCTGATTAATATAAATAATATAAAACATATTCTCCGTTTTTTATTTACGCTATTTTTGTCTTTGAAGTGCAAGATTCTTTGCCCTGATTAATCAATCAAAGACTTACTCGAAGTATTCATTGATTAATTTAATAACCCAAGTATTCTTAAAATACAAGACAGAGTTTATGAGTTTAATTCATTAATCAATTTTAGAGCGATCAAACTTGCTTCACTCGAAAACTCTATACGTTACCGCCGGCATAGCTCTCAGGTTCATTAGAGTGCGCAAACCTCCTCACCCGGCAAATGCCTTCGTTAAGGTGGAGATA
>NW_021843251.1:0-324 GCF_003651465.1 Formica exsecta
AAAAAAAAACAATTATTCTTCAGCATCCTGATACATAAAAAATTCTGCAGATAAGAAACGATCGATATATTGCGTCCATTATAAACGCGCATTGCCAACGACTATTAATATTATTAATTTAAAAATAAATATTTAAAAAACATACCGTGTTTTTAATCATAGATTAAATAGTCAGTTTTTTCTCTCTTTTTGCGAAAAGTTTCAAAGCGCCATTAAAAGTCATGTATTATATTTCATCATAAATGTTGTATCCTCGCTTTCAGGTTTCGTTGAGGAAAATCGTTATCCTTGTTACGACAGGTTTAATGACTCTCGCGGTATTCG
>NW_021843252.1:0-324 GCF_003651465.1 Formica exsecta
AAAAAAAATCATTCGCGGTGCAAGCGCGCGTTTTCCACGATCGAAACTCGATCGTTCGGTGCGCGAGCGCGTAAGCGTCGTGCGGTGTCACGTATCGATATGGCACGCGATATCTACGACTCCGCTCGATTCCGCTGCGTATATCGAATCGTCTCGTCTCGTCCCGACTCGGCGCGGCGGATCGATCGTGACGCCGGGGTATGAAATCGGTAATGAGCTGTAAATCTCCGACGTGTACATCGAACCGCGTATGCGGGTGAGTCACACGTCACAGATACCGACGATACCCGCCGACACACGTGCGCGCACACATACGTACACATA
>NW_021843253.1:0-324 GCF_003651465.1 Formica exsecta
TAAGTTTCTGTAAAAAAATTAACAGTGCGCAAACAAAAAGTGTAATGTTTGATTTTAATTAATGCATTTGGTAAATATAGAGCAATATCTTCGAAATGTTGTCTTTTAATTTTTATTATGCTTAGAAAATTTATATTGTTTTATAAATTTAATATAGTTTCGACATTTATTATATTCGTGCATTATTGTTGTTTTAATCACGTGTAAAAAAATTACCTTGCAATAGCTGCGTTGTTCTTTTTCAAAAGACTGCAGATGTGCACCGACAAATGCAAATGTGAGAACCATCAAAGTTTTCCACGAAGCAATAATATTCACACTATA
>NW_021843254.1:0-324 GCF_003651465.1 Formica exsecta
AACGGTGTCGACGCGGCGAGAGCGACAGAGATGGATTGCTACCGTGTACTGCTATCGCCGATTGCGTCGTCTCTTTCTATTACATTTGAGAATGAGAGACTCTTCGTCTCAATCTTTGTTGCGCCGATCTCTCTCTCTCCCGTATGCATCTATCTCTGTGGTCCCTCTCGACACTCCGAGGGATGATCGTGCAAACCTGAAATATACGCGACGACGCGACGCGGACGGGACCGATTCAGCTTTCCATTTATGTAAACGCAATAAGCACACTTTTAACGCAATCGACACGAACGACGGTGATGACGATGACGATGACGATGACGA
>NW_021843255.1:0-324 GCF_003651465.1 Formica exsecta
ACCATCAAAGTTTTCCACGAAGCAATAATATTCACACTATAAATGAGCATAGAAACCTGTAACAGAAAGAGCACCGATGAGTATATATAGATGTAAAATATTGATGTGAACCATAAATGTTCAAAGAAACAATAGACAGATGAACATAAATATCTGTAACAGAAAGATACCTCTATATATAATACAAGCTCGTAATGGTTTAACGTGCTGTCAATTTACAAATTAAAATGTTTGATAAATATTATTAAAACAAAAGCATTATATTCAGCTAATTAGCTAAGAAAATTGTAAAAATAAAAATTGATATTATAGAAGATTACATAA
>NW_021843256.1:0-324 GCF_003651465.1 Formica exsecta
ATAAAAAAGTAGATATGATAAATTTAAAAAAGCAGATTCTCACATATATCGAAATATTCGATAAGATATAAATTTTCCTAATAATAAAACTAATGATAAATAACAAACAGCGAAATAAGTAACATAAATATATTATTTTTACCGTAATCAACACAGAAATTATCGACTTTTATTCATAATTATCAATTTAGCAACACTTTCCCCCTCATTTTTCCCAGAAATATATTAGTAATAATATACTACAATAACAAATTTTTCTGCTTCAACCCCGCTTTGCCAGTAAAAACGATATATAGCTAGCCGATGTTTTTAGTAGCTGAAAAA
>NW_021843257.1:0-324 GCF_003651465.1 Formica exsecta
ATATATATATAATGGATACTATATATATATATCGTATATATATATACGATCGTATATATATATACATATATGTATATACGATATATGTATATACGATATATCGTATATCGTATACATATAGTATATACATATATAGTATATACATATATAGTATATATATAGTATATACATATATCGTATATATATAGTATATACATATATCGTATACATATAGGTATATATATATATCGTATATATATATATCGTATATATATATATATAGATCGTATATATATATACATATGAGAGATTCCACCAAATCGAGTACCACTTTTGGGCCTGCAT
>NW_021843258.1:0-324 GCF_003651465.1 Formica exsecta
GAAGTTAGTTGATTCAATTACAATAGGTATAAATCTATGATTTATACCACAAATTTCTGAACATTGTCCAAAGAATAACCCTGGTCGATTTATAAGTAATATAGATTGATTAAGACGTCCAGGAGTTGAGTCTATTTTAATTCCTAAGGAGGGAATAGTTCATGAATGGATTACATCTATAGAGGTTGTTAAAATTCGAATGGGGTAATTGAAAGGTAAAATGCATCGATTATCTACATCAAGAAGATGAAATTCATTAATATTAAGTTCATTAAGAGGAATTATAAATGAATTAAAATCAATATTTAAAAAATCAGAATATTC
>NW_021843259.1:0-325 GCF_003651465.1 Formica exsecta
TTTTTGATTTTAGACCAAGTTGTCTAGCTAGTTCATGGATGTAAGCTCTCTCTTCTGCTGTGTACGAAGATGGAAATTCTAGCTCCTTTTGATCTGGAGTTTCCAATAATTTTTTTATAGTTAAATTCACTGCTATTCTAGTATCTTCCCCTATAGGGCGATGTCTTTGCTGTTTTCTGCGTGGCATAGTAAGTGCTCAAATCACCTGTTACCAATAAATCAACACGTTGATTTTAGGTTAAAAAATGCATTGTATATTCTACAATATATTCAAAAATAAAAACTGGTTACACACACATGATACACCAGTAAAATATTGTGCTCA
>NW_021843260.1:0-325 GCF_003651465.1 Formica exsecta
ATTAAATTAAAGTAATATTGTTTTATAAATACATATAACAGTTTTCACAACTAGCGCGTGCACTTGGCGCCTTTTTTCACCTTTTTTTTAAAAGGTAAGTTTTTAAGGATTATATCAATCTTTTTTTGCTATATATTATTTTAATAACATATAAAGCAATTAAATTTCTAATAGGCTTAATCAATAGCTTGAGTTTATAACATAAACAATATTTTAAAAATAATAAAATAAAATTAGAAATTGGCAATTGTAAAGCGCAAATAAATTAATCGAAAATATTGTAAAAGTATTTTAACAAAAGAAGTGTTTTTATTTTAACTCTACA
>NW_021843261.1:0-325 GCF_003651465.1 Formica exsecta
ACCAACGTCATGATAATCGTAATTATCGAAACGCGTGCTGCAACCGGAAAAATTCATGGTTTGGAATAAAACATGTGTAAAGTTTCCTTTGCATGTATATGTATGTTTTGTACATTTTAATAAAGTCAATCGGCCGATCGTGCGAATCAAACACGTGCTTTCTGTATCAGAATTTAAAATAAATTGAGATAATTTTTTCGGAATATATCCATGCTCTCTGTATTATTCGGCGAAAATACTCAAACTCTAATGTCGATTCGATAGCTTTAAACCTTAACCGGTGATGTGAAAAAAATTGACATCGATTCCCCTGGAAAAAAAAAAA
>NW_021843262.1:0-325 GCF_003651465.1 Formica exsecta
ATAAAAATTACTTTCAGATACTATCAATGCTTATTATATATGCAGTCTTCTCCATAACAATATTTATAAAATTTTTCTTTTTACATTTGACTATATCTTTATAAAATTTTTATAAACATATGTATATATATAATCTCTTTTTAATAAATTATATTAATGTAAATATCTAAATATATTGTATATTAAATCTCTTTTTAACAATAAAGTATATAATATCACAGATATGATTTTTTAAAAATATATATATAATTATGTAGATTGAAATAAAATATAGATTTATAATTTTTATATATAAAGAATGTATACATAAAAGATTATATATGTA
>NW_021843263.1:0-325 GCF_003651465.1 Formica exsecta
ATTTGACCATCAAGTTCAGAATTTAATAAAACTCTATAAAAAGTAAAAAAAGTAAAAACATCAATTTGATAGCGAAATAATAAAATTCGATTGAAATTTACATACTTTTTTAAAAGCAAATATTCGAGATATAAAAAGTACTACACAAAACGCCTACAAATTATTTAAACTATTTGAATATATATCTAATCTCCCTTTTACTGTATAATATTTAATAAAAAAATGTATTTTAATATTTCTCGCAATAATAATTTATAAACACAAATTTTTAAGTAGTTTCGTTTATACAAGTTTTGTAATTTTCGATACTTACTTTGCACAGCCC
>NW_021843264.1:0-325 GCF_003651465.1 Formica exsecta
AGATAGCAGTGCTGAGAATTTATAATCAGTTCACATAAATTTTAGTCGTTTAAATTTATGCCAGAGATATACACGTATGTATAGATTAACGCACTTTTACAGATAATAAATACACATAATAAAGTATCAATATTTGATATAAATATAATAAATAAAACATTATTTACTAGAAAATTTTAAAAACGTGATCTGTATTCCAGGCTAATTGCATAAGTATAATTCTTATCGAGTGGCAAATGAGATTGATGAAAAGAAATGATGTAAGTTGATGCCTTTTTATTGTTTTAAATACTTGTTTTTCTGGTTTCTTTTAATATAAATCACG
>NW_021843265.1:0-325 GCF_003651465.1 Formica exsecta
CCCGCGTGTAACAATCGGCATTATATTACGGAATCGCGCTTTGATTTGATTGATGACGTGCGTAAATCAGCGCGACGCACGCCGAGACTTTGCCAACACTCGCTGTCCCCAAAATAGTTTACAGGAGTCCGGAGTATAAAATGCGGCGCGCATGTTTCCCGTCGGGATTAACGAAACGACGACAGGCGACGTTAATGAGCCATTGGGAAAGATATTTTCAAGCGAAATTATACATAGGCGACATTTTAAATATGACTAGTTGCAGTTGCATTAATATTATAAACATTATACATAAATATTCGTTATATATACATATATATATATA
>NW_021843266.1:0-325 GCF_003651465.1 Formica exsecta
CTAGTTCAGCTATAAAGAATAGATCCTATGTTACTAGTAGAGGGTCATAATCTGGGGTTAGTTTTTGGATAGTATTACTGTGTTGTCATTTTTACATGTAGTTAAGAAGTTAGAAACAAAATTTTTAGTTTTATTTCTAAAAGTACATCACTTAAGAAATCAAGTTTCTAACAAGGGGAACATCAGATATGGTTTCTTCTGATTTCGCCGAGTATGACATATATTTCTACCCTTCCACCAATCTATGCTAAAATAATACAACCCAACCTCAAGCATTCGCGAAAAAAACGTGTTTAAAATTTGCGTAGTCTCCATGTACCGAATT
>NW_021843267.1:0-325 GCF_003651465.1 Formica exsecta
CAACTGACGATCGTTACCGCAACGTCGCGGAAGAAAGGAATCGTGTCGCCAGGACGTAACAATGTATTAAGTGTATTATGTATTAAATGTATTGTTAGCGTTTCTTTTTGCGCGTACCTCTTTCGTAAATTTAGATATTTTGCTAAGTCCTGAATTATATTCTCTTCCTGAAGGCACTAAATTGTACAACCAATCTGGCCAAAACCACGGTTGACAAAATCGGTCGGCTATTAATTTAGAACCTCTAAAAATACGGTCAAAACCTTAAACTGATATAACAACGTATTAATGCTATTAAGTATATTAAATTTCGCTATAAAAAAAA
>NW_021843268.1:0-325 GCF_003651465.1 Formica exsecta
TTTCTAATATCTATATCTTCACTTTATATAATTATGTGATTTTTATCCAGATATTGGAATGTTTCAAGAATATATAGACAGTTTTTATATGTATTTTATATGGCCAGTTTTTTAAATACCATTTGTTTTGTCTGTTAAAGTTATTATTGAATAAGTGTTTTTCTTGTATTTCAAATATCTTTATTATATTTTGCGTATATATTATATTATTGTAAATATACACTGTATATCTCAATGTAAAATGATAAGAAAAAGAAGATATAAAAGAAGTACATTATGTATGTACATTTTACATAATTTTATATTTATAGAAAAATTTAAACAA
>NW_021843269.1:0-325 GCF_003651465.1 Formica exsecta
TGTGTGTGTTCGTTTGTGTGCGCGCGCCTGTGTTGCGTGCTCGAGAAACGCGCGTTTCTGGCATACGGGAGAAAAAAACAATCGATTCGGAAATCAAAAAGCACGCGTTAACAAAGATAAGGAGTTATCAATAGGAGCGGTTATCGCGAATTGATTTAAGCGACGTGTCGTTTTATACTTTATACATTCTCGCATATACATTCTGCGTGAAGAAAGATTTTCACAATTTACAAACTTCGAGCGGATACGTGTTTATGCTCGTCTTTAGCGGGGCTACCGTTAATTCGAAACTCGGTAGCTTTCGCCAAGGCCTCCCCCTCTTCAC
>NW_021843270.1:0-326 GCF_003651465.1 Formica exsecta
CGAATGTCGAGGGACTTGAGCCTGATCGTCCGCTTCCAGCCTTATCCAGTTGGCCTCTCTCCTTCCATCACTAAAATAAAAAAAAAAAAACTAATATCTTTGAATTAACAGTTACATCTAAGAGCTTTCGAATCTCTCTCTCTTATAAGTAAAAAATATTGACCATCACACAGAATAGAAATTTTCTCTTTTTTTTGTAAGGAAGCTGAATGAAAGTTTATTACAAAAATAACAGTTTTACTATGGATAAAGAGCCCAAAATTTTTAACTTGCAACGTTCGAAAGCTCTTACTTAAATAATTTTTTATTTTAAGATATTAATTTTT
>NW_021843271.1:0-326 GCF_003651465.1 Formica exsecta
AAATTACAATATTAATCACATATTTATTAAATACAAATTAATGCAAAATTGAATAAAAATCGATTGTTTTATTTTTAAAATAAAATGTAATATAATTATATTTTAATTATATTATAATTTATTTTTTTAATATATGTATATTAAATTCTAATAATATTCCATTTTGATGCATTATATTTGCGGTGTGAATAACTAATGCGGTTGATAACGAAATCGATACGTCAACTGTATTTTAATTTAATCAAGCAATACCAAACTTATTTGATATATAGGCAGTAATTAATATGTTGACTACCGTAAGGAATACAAAATTGCAAATGAAAAAA
>NW_021843272.1:0-326 GCF_003651465.1 Formica exsecta
AAATTTCTTCCACATTCGCGCAGCCTCGCCTTCCCGCGGATGAGAGAATGACATGAGTATGTGTGTTTTCTAGTATATATAAATATATACACTCGAACGGTAGAAAAAAAATGGCTAATATAAGTTGTACAAGAATCCAAGTATACAAGAATCAAATAAAAATATTTTTTTTCTCTGAAGAAGATTTAAAGGAAAGCCTTAAAGGAATCGAAAGATGTAAAACTTTGATAATATTGTATAATTCATTATTATATTCCATCGAAAAATTCTTTTAGAAAGAGAAGCAACGGCAAGATTTTAAAAAAGATAGATAAATAAATAGATGT
>NW_021843273.1:0-326 GCF_003651465.1 Formica exsecta
AATTAATAATTAATTATTTGTTTCAAATTCTTTTCATCTAATAATTAATAATTAATTATTTGTTATAAATCTAAATTTTTAAATTTTGTTTACATTTTATTACATGAAAAATTTAAGAAAAGAATAGATTAAACAAATCTTACAATTTGAAATATATATGGTAAAAGCAAATATAAAAATAATTAATTAATAAAAATAACTAAGACGTAAGCTATTAATAAAAAAATACAATTTTAATAAGCGATATAACTTTTAGACTTTTAGAAAGAATATATGAATATTTAAACAAACATATAAATATATAAATGTAGGAATATATGAATATA
>NW_021843274.1:0-326 GCF_003651465.1 Formica exsecta
TACATATACAATATTATAATTAAATATTGATTAAGTATTTTCAAATAAGTAAATACAATATAATTAAATATTAACTAAATATGAATTATTACTAATAATAATTAAATATTACAATATAATAATTATAATTATAATAAAATATTTTCAATGAGTTTTAAATTGTTTTATCTTCTTCTCTCACTCTTTCTTTTTCCTTCTCTTTTTAACTTTTGTTCTTCTTTTCTTTATAAATTCTCTCCAAAAATTTATTTAAAGTTCCTGAAATAAAAAAAATAATAAATATTAATATATTTATATTTATATATTCAAAAAATTATTGTATACAG
>NW_021843275.1:0-326 GCF_003651465.1 Formica exsecta
AAGGCGTACAACTCGATGGGCGGCAATCCCGCAAGCACTGAGGCCACCGTGTGCGACACCGTCCGGTAACCACGGATCACCCTGATGGCCACCCGCCGGAATATGCGGCGCAACAACATCTTGCCGCGCCGGCTTGCCATCAGGGCGTCCGCCCATACTGGTGACCCGTAAAGGGCCATCGCGCGGACGGTCGTCGCATATAGACGGCGCACCTTCCCGTCCGGACCCTCCAAGTTGGGCAAGAGGCGGCTCAGAGAGTGAGCCACTGCCTCCACCCTGGTGGCCAGACGTTGGAAGTGCCCGTTGAAGCTCCAGGTGTCGTCCAG
>NW_021843276.1:0-326 GCF_003651465.1 Formica exsecta
GAGCTCTTCCGGAATGAAATCTTCAAGATCTTCCGCACGAGTCCTTGTATCTTCCGAAAAGGTAACATCTCTTGTTATTTCTATCTTTTTCTCTTCCGGATTCCAGACCCTATATCCTTTCGACTGTTCCGAGTAGCCTAAAAGTACTCCCTCCTTGGCACGTTTGTCGAGTTTTTCTCTTCCAGGTGTTCTGTTCATAAAGAAAACTTTACATCCGAATTCCCGCAGGTGTCTCACATTTGGCGTCCTTCCGGTCCAGATCTCAAACGGCGTTCGTCCTTCCAGAGCTCTGCTTGGACATCGATTCCGTATATAATTCGCGGTTA
>NW_021843277.1:0-326 GCF_003651465.1 Formica exsecta
ACGCCCTCCCGCTGACTCTTCCTTCCATTGAGTCTGGACGTAACATATATATATAGTAAATCTAACTTTTAAACTGCATATTTGTAGAAAAATAATATTTTAATCAATTATATCTCTTTTTCAAAACCTTATATCTTTATCTAAATCTCTTTATATTTTTATGTTCTGTTTCATAAAGAATTTATAATTCTAATGTATCAAATATCTTTTACATTTGTAAAATATTGAATACATTTATATTTAAAAAATAATTTGATTATTTTTAACAATTTTTAACTTTGTTTGTAATATTACTTTATTAGGCGGAAATTTTCATGATAAGATTA
>NW_021843278.1:0-326 GCF_003651465.1 Formica exsecta
ATAATTATATAAAGAAATAACAAAACAAAATCTATTTACAGTAAAAATCAATATTAGTTAATTTATAAAAATCAATAAAATAAATCGGTATGTGTTTAATTATCTAAACGAACGAATCCTGCATAATATTATTAGTCAATTCAAATTATTTATAATTCAAAAACTATTTTAATTTTGATATCTTCAGACATTAGAAATTTTGTTTCTGTTTTATTTCCAACATACATTATTAAATTATTCTAATTGTAAAATATTTGATTTATAAAATAATTTATAAAAGAAATATAAACGTAATGAAAAAAAGGAATCAAATATATGTAACTAAT
>NW_021843279.1:0-326 GCF_003651465.1 Formica exsecta
ATACAGACTTAAAAAATTTTATTTAATAAATAAAAACATTTATATCAACAAATTTAGAAACGATCAATACAATAAACAAAATAAACAGTATAAAATTTTACACAATTATTTAGCTACACAAAACTTTGCATACAGCACATGTGCTACATTGTGCTACATAGTTTACATATGCTGTACGCAAAGTTTTGTGTAGCTAAATATATTCGTTATCTTTTTAAAGATAACGGATATAATAATATAACGAATAAGATAACAAATAGATGAGTGTTTTGGGACGTAAACAAATGACAAATAGTATCTTAAATAATTATCTTGAATTATTATAT
>NW_021843280.1:0-326 GCF_003651465.1 Formica exsecta
ATATATATATATATAAATATTTGTTGCAGTTGATTAATGCTTTAACAACAGTAAGATCTATCAACAAAACTGATGCAACAACTCTTCTAACAACTTTTGGCACATTGGCTGATATTGTGAGAACACAACCCAATACGCTGGCTTTATGTCCTGGATTTGGATTACACAAAGCTCAGAAGCTTCATAAAGTTTTGCATGAATCTTTTCTACGTACACCATAAATCCTTTTAATAATGAATGAAATAATATGATGAATGAATAATAAATTTTTTATGGAAAAAATGTGATGTATAAATAATTTTAATCTTAAATATTTTATATATTAA
>NW_021843281.1:0-326 GCF_003651465.1 Formica exsecta
ATTTTCGCGATCGTGTATAACGACACATGGAGCTGTTGCCTACTCTCTGTCACTATATGAATGACAACAAAGTGATACATTTTCCATACACAATATAATAGCGCTATACATGCCGCATACCGACACGCATCTTTGTTTACTTATTTGGCGGTATAATCATGTGGCGTAATGGGGTATACATATACACATATTCGCTTTCTCTCTCTCTGCCGCTCCCCCTCTCTCTCCCTCCTTCCCCCCGCTCTCCCTCCCTCCCTCCCTTCCGCTCTTTCTCTCCCTCTTTCGCTCTCCCGCTTTTGCTCTCTCTCCCTGTTTCTCCCCCCTTC
>NW_021843282.1:0-326 GCF_003651465.1 Formica exsecta
ATTAGTCATACAAATTCTCCTGCGCTGTATTATTAAGTATGTTAAATAAATATATAGTTGTACAGTATAGATTGTTAAATATTACATATGTATAGTGTAAGCTTACGAAGTGAATTATGCATATAAAAAATATTGTATATAAATAAACCAAATAAATAAACCAAAGTACAACAAAATATTTAAAAAGGGCAGAAAAAATATTGCAGTAATTTTTTCTTTATCACATTCTCTTCTCTCTCGGTTATATAATATTATCGAAAAAATCGACCAGCATCTCATATATGAAAACCTTTAAAAAATTATATTTGCAAAAAAAAATAAAAAAA
>NW_021843283.1:0-326 GCF_003651465.1 Formica exsecta
ATGCATGGCCCTCTGCCACCCACGATAATTAACTTTTCACTCGCAATAATTCATACATAAAAATCAACTCAAACTGCGTATCAAATAAATTCATGAATCGCAACACGGTCGTACGTAACCGTAAACAACACGCGATATACAATGAATGAATGAGCTATACCTCCCGCACTCCCGCTCGCCGCCCGCGTCAATAAATCACGCATTCCATCGAAAACCGGAATTAATCGTGCCTATCAGACCAACTCGCGGGGCCTCTGGTGGCTCAGGGAGTAGCGCGCCGGCAGTCGCGCGGTGAGCGCCATAGCGACAAGTCGCATTGTAAGCGG
>NW_021843284.1:0-326 GCF_003651465.1 Formica exsecta
ATGTCACAACATATGTATGTTCTACATGTACAACATACATAATTTTACATGTTTATATCTCCATTATGAAAACTTTTTGTTTTATAGGATGTGCAATATTTTATCTATAAAATGTATATAGTGTGAATAACAAGAAATCCGATTGCCTGATACATCACTAGTGGATATAAGATTTATACTTGAACCTATATATTTATATGAAGGTACTTTGTATCATTGACAAATATCCTTCGAAGAAGAAGAAACAAATATTCCAATCAATCTTTAAGTATGTATGTTTTATCATTATCTTTTTTAATTAATAGTTCACATAATTATTTTGTTTT
>NW_021843285.1:0-326 GCF_003651465.1 Formica exsecta
AGAAGATATTTATATCTACATATTTTAATCGATTATGATTAATGACAGTGACAGAAAAATAAATAACTGATAATCAAATATAACAAATAAATTTACTCACACACAAACAAATGTTACGATACGAATACGTAACGAAAGAAATAATCGCTCACAACTTAGTACGATATTCCCGATACTCGACAGGACTAGTTTTTAGCGGGAGAAATGCGCGCCAAACGTCCGCGACAATTGTGACATCTGTAGCCTAACACCAAATTCAAAGTGATTATATGATAGACTTTCCGCTTTCCCGATTATTCGTTCCTCTAGCGGTCGCGCAGCGCTAA
>NW_021843286.1:0-326 GCF_003651465.1 Formica exsecta
CAATCGAACGTGATTGGCTCTTACTTTTAGAACCAACAAATCAACATCAAGTATTGACAAGATGATAACTGAGCGCTTTCTTTGCCGAACGCGACCATTGTCAAGTCGCGCTTTGACATTTTTCACGCGCTGACGAAACAGCTAGCGCGTGCGCTTGCTACCGAAATACGTTTCTCTTCTGCGCAGCATCATTGTACGATATGTCTCATTTGCATCGCATTCGGGTCACCTAGTACTTTAGCCAGGTTAAGCTGAAACCAAAGCGATGACGGGATGCAGTTTGTCAGACGGTCGAGCCCAATGAGTAAATAATAACAGGAGTAAGC
>NW_021843287.1:0-326 GCF_003651465.1 Formica exsecta
TTAAAAGCTCTTTTACATATCTATTTATACATAAATTTCCAACTAGATTGTGCGTATCATCGTAATGCTCGATGAATCGGCGTTACTGCATGTGGTGGTACCTACAATTTAGAAAGGTTATTTAATATTAAAATTTATATTTTCGATTTATTAGTTATATGATATCAATATAATACAAAAAAAAATATACTTTTTGTAACATTAAATAATACTAGTAAAATAAAATTAGAATATCGTTTTCTTTTAGAAAAAAACGCCTTAATTTAACTTTAAAAATATGTATATATTTCTCATATAAATTAAAAATATATATAATATCTTACAAA
>NW_021843288.1:0-327 GCF_003651465.1 Formica exsecta
TTTTTATTAATTCTATATTATTTTTATTTATTCTATATTACAATATATAGTGAAATAATCGGCTATGTTGATGGTATTGAGTCTCCACGCCTAGTCGGAAATAAACAACAATATAAGTTTTTTAAATTCTACTTGAATAATAATAATGGAAAAAGAGTTCAAGTGGTTGTATGGAACGAAGACATCGATCATGTAGAACATCTTATATTATCGAATCATGTAAGTGCCCTTATCTTTTTTCTTTATAATTCTATAAATATATAATAATAAAAGAATAAAATAAATAATATCTTATAATATCTTATAATAATATTTTATATCTTATTA
>NW_021843289.1:0-327 GCF_003651465.1 Formica exsecta
AAATGGACTGTATGATTCTTCTATAAGTTCTTTTTCTAACAGTTTTGATACTTGTTCCTCTATCTCCTTTTTATCTCCTACAGTACATTTATAGGGCCTTTTGCTGCAGTATTTGTCTACCAATAAATCGATACGTGCTTCGTACTGTTGCACTGTCCCGACGTCATACTTATCCTTTGCAAATATTGATTTGTATTCCTCAACCAGTTTGTTTATTTCAGATTTTTGGTTTTCTGTTAAGTGGTCTATTTTTATTTTGAAATCTTCTTCTTTTATATGTTCATTGAAGTTTACTAAATTTTTCTCTTCATCCCCTTTAGGGTTTAA
>NW_021843290.1:0-327 GCF_003651465.1 Formica exsecta
AAAGCTGCATTGTAGACTTATGTTTTAATCAATGCAGCTGCCAAAGTATTATAAATTTTTATACTATCTTCTAATGAAATCTGCAATTCAGCATCACTAACCGATTCGTCTTCCTCATTTTGATTCAAATTTGAACTATTTTTTGTTGATGATATATTTTAATGCCTTCAGATAACATTATATTGCAAAAGGCAGCTCCATCCGAATAAATCATCAATTTCACATTCACGTTTCTTATTGCTTTAAAAAAATAAGTTCAACCATTATGTTAAGAAAAGTTAAATATGTCGTAACCCGACCAATTTCTCAATATATTAAAAGATAAAA
>NW_021843291.1:0-327 GCF_003651465.1 Formica exsecta
AATAAAAATTAAATAATTAAATTAAATAATAAAAATTAAATAATTAAATTAAATAATAAAAATGAAAATACTTAGGTTTTTTTTGTTATAAAAAAAGTTTTAATTTTTTTCTTCAGTTTTCTCTTTGTCGTCATTTCTTGAGGATAACACAATCGAATTAATACTGTAAATTCAAATAACTCTTTGCTCGTTTTTTAATATTAAATGCCAGATTTCGTATTAAACGAGAAGGTGAGACGATTGTCTCATTCGAGCTCGAGGGGACGGGTTTATGCGATACCGACGTAAGAATCGGCGAGGGATCCTGCACGAGGGGAAAGGTGGGGG
>NW_021843292.1:0-327 GCF_003651465.1 Formica exsecta
AATCAAATTAAATTAGATCAAATTATATCTGATTAGATCTATTTTATATACAATTTAATCTGATTTGATCATCATTTTTTCCCACGCTCTTACGAATAATCTCAAAAATATTATATATACGGATATTTTCTTATCGTAAAAAACAATGAATAAATATAATTAAAAATAAAATAAATAAATTAGAGTTTCTGCTAAATATAATTAATAGTGCTATTTACGCGCATCAGAAAGGAATTACGCGCAATCTCGGGGCAAAGTTCGACTATATGATCGCGCCGAGAACCGCTCGATCGTTGTACGAGGATCGCAATGTCGAGAACAGTACCG
>NW_021843293.1:0-327 GCF_003651465.1 Formica exsecta
AAGCTTAATATTCTTGTTTATTTCTGTATGTGATACACATTGTATATTTTATTTGTAGATTTTAATGTGCATTATTATACCCATACAGCAAGGAATATGCTAGGAATGTGCTATAAACATTCTACGAATATTCTAATATTCCACGAGTCATTCAGAATATTCTATAAAAGTTCTATGAATATTCCATGGAATTTTGTCTATTCAGAATATGCATAGAATATTCTATAAATATTCTAATAAATGTATACTGCGTTCACGGAGAGAACGACCTCGCTTTTCGTTCGGTTCGGTCAGATCCCGCCCGACCGACCGCCCATTTTACCCTCT
>NW_021843294.1:0-327 GCF_003651465.1 Formica exsecta
CGTATAATATATGCATTTTTACGAATAACCTGGTTTGTTGAATATATAGGAAATATTTATGAAATATATTATTTTATTTGTTAATAAAAATTTAGTAGTTATATTTATATACAATTCAGGGAATGTACTTATATACATTTCTTGTTATTTTTCAACAAACCAAGTTATTTATAAAAATGCATGTATTATACGAGTTATCTTGTATACACACTAATGATTATAAAGCATATGCATTAATGCAGATAGGCATCAAAATTATTGATCTAATTTAAATATTGCGCAAGAAGAGTTTGTTTATATTATGATATAAAAATATTTACATAAAGA
>NW_021843295.1:0-327 GCF_003651465.1 Formica exsecta
ACATTTTGAAAAATAATAATAGATCGTATTTAAGAAAAAGAATTTCTGCAAAAAATTTGAGATAACTGAATATAATGGATAATTTATACTTATTTTATATTATATTAAATTTTTTTAAGTATCGTGTGTGGAAAGTAAGCGATATCAAAAGCTCGGTGTTAGTATATTTAATGAGTTTTCTCCAGAATAAATAAAAAAATATCGATATCGATGTAACTCTTCTTTAATAGTTCTTTTCTCAAGTTTTTCACAGTTGCATCACCAAACGTCGTTAGTGCGATAACGGTCGATGTACCGTAAAATAATATCTCAACTCTTCTCTTCTCT
>NW_021843296.1:0-327 GCF_003651465.1 Formica exsecta
CTAAATTGATGTGTATAATAATTAATAAGCGATAAAAAAAGTGGAAAAGTAAAATAAATTAATACAATATAAAGTGTCCATATATTTTTCATGTAATGAATTTATTGATTAATTTACGATATATTTTTTATAATAGAATTTACATTAAATGATGCCTCTTTTTACATTTTATTAATTATTTTAATAGATTTTTTTCTAATTAAGCTTGGCATTAAAATTTTATCCAAGTAAAGTAATTTCTAAATTGATTTCGAATGGATTAAAGAATATAAAAATTTAACGATAAGAAAAGAATATTTATGAAAATGTGTTTAAAAATTATTATTC
>NW_021843297.1:0-327 GCF_003651465.1 Formica exsecta
ATCATGCGAAAGATTTACAAAGTTTGTTTAATTTGATGCATAAAGGTTTTCGAGTCGTATATTTCGCGCGAGTCGTACAATCACGATGACAAAACACTCGTTTACAAAGAGTAGAAATTTTCGAATGAAAAGCACATAAATTAAGTAGGACAAAATTACAATATGACACTCATTGATGCACGTCGGGAATTATTTCAATGATAAATGACGTGTCACATTATTTTACTTATCGTAATTTGATATAATTTGAGTTAACGGGATAATGCATCATAAAGTGTGTCAAAGAATCCGTGTTCTCGTGCCAATTGTTGTACGTGCGAGTTTGAG
>NW_021843298.1:0-327 GCF_003651465.1 Formica exsecta
ATGCCTGCTGCTAGATGTAATGGCGTATGATGCAAAGCATTTCGTACATTAACGTCAATACCTTTTCTGATCAAATATCTAACTGCATTAATCTCACCTATCATTGCAGCTAAGTGAAGTAAACTATCTTGTTCTGATCCGTATTTGTTATTAATTAGTGCTTGTAATATTTCTGCTTTTTCCCCTTCTTTGGCGTAATCAAGAGATGTTTTACCTTCATTATCTTCCACAAAAGGATTAATATTCTTCTTCGTGAGTAACAAATCCACCATGCTTAATTCATCAAACTCTATAGCGCAATGTAGTGGTGTCTTTCCATTTAATCCT
>NW_021843299.1:0-327 GCF_003651465.1 Formica exsecta
AGAGAGAGAGAGAGAAATACTTGCTGAATTTAAAAAAAAGAAGAGATAATAGAAGTACTATAAAAATTACCTAAACAAACACCATCCTGTGGTTCCGTCTTGTATTGCCAGTCAAGTTGACTGAGTTGCAAATAACCCGCAAGTAAAGGAACGTCTGAGATCTCCGTTTCGTCACCCCCTGCTTCCAGCAATAGTACGTTCCAATCTTTGATCTCAGACAGACGGCTCGCAACTACAGCTCCTGATGCCATAAAAAAGAAGAAATATTTATATCAGAATTATTAGTCAATAACAAAAATTTCTAATGAACGTACCTGCACTACCACC
>NW_021843300.1:0-327 GCF_003651465.1 Formica exsecta
TCAAAACGATATAAAACGTGTAAAAGCCTTATTGGAGTACGCCACATGCTCGTCCGTTTACCACGCCGAAACTCCACATTGAAATTTAACAATATATAGAGCGAAAAAAATGTATGAACCTCTTTAAAAAAAGTTACAAAACTCAGGAGCCATATTATATATTTGACATAAAATAGAGATATGAGCCACGATAAAGATTTTGAGATAAATGATAGATAATGGAATAATTATTCTTATTAATTCTTCTTATTATTATTATTACCAATTATAATCCGAAATAATCATGATTTTTTTGTTTATACTATAACAAAACAGGCGCGCGCTACG
>NW_021843301.1:0-327 GCF_003651465.1 Formica exsecta
TGTCCTATTTTCTCTTTCAGCCGCACCATTTTGCTCCGATGTATAGCCAACACTTTTCTCGTGTTTGATCCCGTTCTGCCTCAGAATTTCTTGCATTTCTCTGTTGACAAATTCTAGGTCGTTATCAGTTCTAACTCTTTTAATTCTTTTTCCTTTCTGTACCTCTATCGCTTTCAGAAAAGCTTTGAAATTTTCGGTTACTTCTGACTTATTCTTTAAATAGTATACATGCCGAAAATGTGAGTAGTCATTTTTGAGAAGCAAAAAATATCTGCTTTTTCCTATCGAGTCGTGCTCCATTGGTCCGCAGAGATCCATGTGGATTAG
>NW_021843302.1:0-327 GCF_003651465.1 Formica exsecta
CTCTCTCTCTCTCTCTCTCTCTCTCTCTCGCGCGCGCGCGCGCGCCGGCCCAGAAAGGGACACGGAAATATATGCTAATTCAAGGTAAACTAACCCAGATTTGCGCGGTGCGCGATCTGGGCAGGAAAAATGGAGGGTCTTTAAACGCGTTTGACGTGAGGTCGGCCGCGTGACTCGCAGCAGAACAATTCTGCGAATGTAACTGACGAGCATTGTGTTTCCGACCCAGTTAATGGTTATTTTAACGCAACTCGGGATCACTCGCGGACTCGCGAACCACTGAAATTCATACGTCGTTACGCTATAAATTATGCACACAGGTCGACG
>NW_021843303.1:0-327 GCF_003651465.1 Formica exsecta
CAAAAGACGTCCAGAGGACATCCAGAGGATGTAAAACATCATCTGGATGTCCTCTGGACGTCTTTTGACCGTGTGTGTTGTTAGGGTAAATATTTATAGAATTGTCGCTTTTATAAGCTTTTAATAACTCTCGCTCTTATTAACTTACCCGGTTCTTGCACTGCCTGCCCTTGCTCAAGACCCAGTGCAGCGAGTACAGTGAACTGTCGCACTGAATTTTGTTGCACTGCAATAGAAAACAGATTTGAATCATATAGCACCGCAATAAAGAACGCTCCAGTGCCGCTAGTGTACACTAGTGCAGAAAGTTCAGCAATAAAAAACAAA
>NW_021843304.1:0-327 GCF_003651465.1 Formica exsecta
ACGCGCCGTTTATTCCGTCGCTCACGGAATCGCGCCGTTTATACCGTCGCTTGCTGTATTCGAGATATATCCGTCGCTCACAGAGATTATCGTTGCGCTCCCGGTCGTTCGCCGGAGCAAGATCTCGGTTAAGATTAGTATAAATCTTATCGCCAAAAAGACTTGTAAACTATTTATTGTTCTTAATAAATTGACTGCCTTTATTACTAAGCGTGTCCATTTCACGCTATCCTCGCGCTCCCGCGTTCACTCGCGCACAAGCTTTGACTAGCAATATAGTAGTATTACATATATGGGTTAACTGAAATGACATGAATGCTTGGTTTT
>NW_021843305.1:0-327 GCF_003651465.1 Formica exsecta
TCGGAAAGACCTTTAATATAAGGTAACGCTATAAATTTTTTGTTACTGTTATTGATTGTGTCATTGTTCGCCGTATGTGTGCTGTTGTTTAAATTAACTGTGATAAGCTTTTTAGTTTGATGTGAATATATTTGAAAATAAACGGAAGAGGATAACCGTTGTCCATTAAAACATTAATACAAAAAGTTATGTTTTTTTCATGAAATTTAGGATGAGATAATAAGATGGCTCTGTCAATTAGGTTATATATAGTGCCTATTTTATAGCAAGTTGGATGATTGGAAAAATATGACAGATATCGGCCCGAGAATGTTGGTTTTTGGAACC
>NW_021843306.1:0-328 GCF_003651465.1 Formica exsecta
TAATAGATAATATACAAGGTAAAATACGAGAAATTAAGTTGTTTATTAAAAATATGCTTGATAGACGTATTGTTGATACGTAGGCGTGTATTTTGAGGTATCTAAATACTTCCATAATAATTACAATTACTGTATTTCAGAACAAAAACGTACGCCTGGTAAAGCGGCTCTAAAACGCTCGCGAGATAGAACAAAGTTAAGAAGAAAATTAAAAAGGAAATTATGTAAAATGCAAGAAATGGTAAGATAACCTAACGCAGTCACAAACATGTGATGTTTCCGTTAATTCAGACCAAATGTATGAAAAATGTTCTAATTAGTATTATAT
>NW_021843307.1:0-328 GCF_003651465.1 Formica exsecta
GGTAAAAAATTTCGCTGTCGTAACTTTTCCAAGCGATGGGAATAATGAAGAAGAGATCGTATCAGAAGTTCCATCTTTATGGCTTTCTTCCAATTTGACAGAATGCTGGTGGCCATCGGTAAAAAATATAAACATGTTTATTGTGAAACAAACTCCACCTGTTACTAATGATCCTAAATGGACACTTTATCCTATCAAATTTCATGGATATTATGGTAATTTATATTTTACTTCAGAATTTATGTAATTATTTTTTTAATATTTTTAAAAAATAATGTAATTTGTAAATTACGGTTTTGTCCTAATCAAGATTCATTAGATGAGGCTA
>NW_021843308.1:0-328 GCF_003651465.1 Formica exsecta
CAACTTCATTTATTGCTTTTATGATATCATCATAATATCTTGGACTGTATAATGAAGCAAAATCATCAATATCGGGATTTATTGTTTTAAGTGCAGATAGGAAACGGCCAAGTAATCTTAAGCGACTTCGAATCATATCATGTTGATGTTGAAGTTTATATTTATTACATAACTTATTTGCATATTTTATAAGAAGTTCATCATATCGTATGAGACGTGTTATATGATCTTCTCTTAATACAGGAAATACTACTTTTGTTAACATCGGATTTGCTGCTTCATGAATTCTACCAGTAATTAAGCGTCCTTAGACATTAACCGATCTATT
>NW_021843309.1:0-328 GCF_003651465.1 Formica exsecta
AAGCGCACGGTATACTTAAATACACGTGGCGTGTGGTTACATAGATTGGGATAGGGTATGTACATTGGTGGAGGCAATTTCGAGAACTGTTATTCATAAAACGATAACGACCTGCGTGGCAATCTCGACCGCGGTGTTCAAGATAGGACCCCATTGCGAAGATAAAGCCGTAGAGAACGACGGAGCAGGTCCAGCCGGCGAGACCTGGTAGTAATATAAGCCACGTCGAAACATTCGACCAATTCAACGAAACGATTCATTTCGGAACCCTCATCAAATTAGTCGATCTTCCAAGTTTTACGCATTTGTCTATTACTATCGTAAACGT
>NW_021843310.1:0-328 GCF_003651465.1 Formica exsecta
AGATTTCGCACAGTTGAAACAAGAATTAGAGGCCTGTTACGCAAGTAAGAATAGTACGATCCATCTACAAATCGAATTCAATATGCTAAAACAAAAACCAGGAGAAAGCGCATGAACTTACGGACTTAGAGCCGACAAATCAGCTATGAAGCTATACGAATCAATGATGGAAGGATGCAATCATACGGTAGAAAATAAACGCGCAATAATGGAAATAATACAGCAGCAAGTCTTAGAAAATTTCCAAAAAGAATTGCAGGATGATATAAAAACGATTGTCCGATCGGGAGGATATGCTACGTTGCAAGAAGCAATAGCAGCGGCCAGC
>NW_021843311.1:0-328 GCF_003651465.1 Formica exsecta
ATATATAATATAATTTATAATATTACATATAATATTATTATTTATATAATATTATATAATATTATAAATAAATAAATAACAAACAACAAACCTTTTAACTTAAAAACAAATGTAGATTCGATATTTGATATGAAAATGTTTGATTATATTTAATTACTAGAGATAATTAAAATATTTTGTGTGTTTTTAAGCTGTTATATAGACACAATTTAATAATATTACAAATATTACAATATTATAAATATTTAATAATATTATAATATTACAATTTATAATATTATAATATTTAATAATACAGCAATATTGACACTATTTAATATGTAGTTCG
>NW_021843312.1:0-328 GCF_003651465.1 Formica exsecta
ATATTTATATTCTGTCAATCAATAGAAATCGATTATGTTGTGGATGAGGAATAACATTAAAGTGTTTCTTATATATAACTTGGCCTTCACGGCCAGCATAACATCGTTTAACCCAAGTATGATTCCAATAAGGATTAATTTTCTCACAAGTTACCATTACTTTGCCTGCTTCTATGGCAAATAAAGTTCCATTTCGCCCAAAACCAACCTATTAATCAGAAGTATTAATAAATGTACAGAAAGCTCATAGTAATCGGACAAAAAAAATTTATATGTAATTAATACTCACATTAAGACCTGGATGAAACCTGGGTTTTAGCTGCGTGGC
>NW_021843313.1:0-328 GCF_003651465.1 Formica exsecta
ATCATATTCGCAATTAGATTCAAGCGGTGATGTATAATATCGAACCGTGGGAGGTAAACAAGAACAACATGTCCGTCAAGGTGACGATGGGTTGCCATCGTATCGTCTTTCTGAATGCGTTTGTCACTAGCGTGATGAATTTCCTGAACAACTTTCAAACAGCGCAGAAAGCTATCAAAGACGCGTCGGCTGCAGCGGCGGAAGCCGCGAGGACGAACATCAAGGATGTTCAAGAAAGTGCCTCTCGCATCGAGCTGTGTGTCAAGATCAAGGCTCCCGTCGTATATGTGCCGATGAACTCCAAGAGCGAGCACAGTTTAATGCTGGA
>NW_021843314.1:0-328 GCF_003651465.1 Formica exsecta
AATTATAAAAGTTACAAAGTTTTGTGTATACAATTAATATTATTAGTAATAAAAGAATTACAAAAACTTTAAATGCGATTTTCATTATTTTTACAAGATTTGTATTTAACGTCGTAAATAAAGACAAAAGTTGTATTTAAAAAACTAGATTTATTACAAATAAAAAATTGAATCTCCTTGCATTATATACATTCCCTACATTATATTATATACATCATATATATAATTTATATATATCATAATTTATTATATATATTGCCACTGATATGGAATGCTCCCTTCCTCTGAAACAAAATATCGAGCGAGAGTTTCGCGTTGTCTCATAGCA
>NW_021843315.1:0-328 GCF_003651465.1 Formica exsecta
CATAATACCCTACGGGAATCCCTGCTGACAGTGTTAGGCAAATTGGTGATTTGGAAGGGCACCAGGTACCGCTCCGCTACCGCCGCTTCGTCTTCCTCGTCGGTGCCGCCGAATTCACCACCCGCCACCGAGTGCATCGGTCGTAGCACGTCCTTCTTCTCCAGCGGTGAGTTCCCACGAACAGGATCATCGAGTTTTTTCTTTTTTCCCTGGGAGTTGCACCGCTGGCCTCAGTCAAGGTCCCAAGCGCGATTGCGATATCTATATCAACTTATTCATATACTTTTATTTTTGTGTTATCTTGTGAAATATTGTCGATATCTATAGA
>NW_021843316.1:0-328 GCF_003651465.1 Formica exsecta
ATCAGCCCAACCCGTTCCCACCTCGATGCCTGCAAAAAGACAGGCTTTGAGGAGTACTGAGGAGGGAGACAATACCTATGAGGCGCCTAATGCGGTCCCGAAAAGGACGGAGAGAACATCCTCTACCCCCCCGATAAACCACATGGATGCACCACAGGAAACGTGGGCAACAGTGGTCAAAAAGGGGGGAAAGAAGAAAGGAAGCCAGCAAACGGCAACCTTGAGCAAACCCGGCTCTGCTAAACCTGCCGCTGGTAAAAAAGCGCCAGGCGAGGCAGAAACAGACCAGAGGGGCAAGAAGGCCAACGTAAGAGCGAGGAAACTGCCG
>NW_021843317.1:0-328 GCF_003651465.1 Formica exsecta
CACGAAAAAGCGAGAAGAAGAATGCAGCGAGATGACTGCGCTCGCCGCGCGCATGAGATATCTCGCATGTTGGACCATATGCTGCTACGGATTAGGAGCGCGCGCATTACGTGCAAAGTGTTATTACGAGCGGCTGGAAGCGCCTTAATTAGTATTATTATCGGGATAATAATATGCGCGCACACGCTAGAACACCGACACCTGGAATCCGACGTTCTCACGACGTCTTGTATTGTAATCGAGCAGTTGGAATAATCGGCGGGATACTATCTGGCAGAGAATATTGAAATACAATTTCAATTATACTCTCCTAGAAATGCTCCTGTAT
>NW_021843318.1:0-328 GCF_003651465.1 Formica exsecta
CCTTTTAGTAATCAAAACATACAATAGTATCATTCTTTTTAAATAAACTGATCATAAAAATAAAATTTATAATAAAATTAATAATATCAAAGTGTTAGATATGAAGGTTATTCGCATTATCACGTTCTTCACGTGCAAGTTTTTTTTCTTGCATATCTGACCTTTCTTTTGCCCTTCTTAGCCATTTTTTATGGCTTCTTCTATATCTTTTTTTGTGAATGCATTATTGTATGCTTCTCCTGCAGCTGAAATATAAAATATATGCAAAAAATAAAAATATGTTTTTAAGTCAAATAATTATTTATTTTTACATATTTCCGAGTTATCG
>NW_021843319.1:0-328 GCF_003651465.1 Formica exsecta
TATATATATATATGCGCGCACGTTTTGTTTTAATAATATTTAAACAATCTAAGTAATATATGTGTAATATCTAGATGCAAAATGCCTGGATGCGGTGCGCAAATAAATAATGTAACTGGCTTATGGAAGCATTATCATGATAATCATGCCAATTCCAAGCCGCCAGACGTACAAACTGCCAAGAATAATGAAGTATTCCGGTAAAGTATAAAGCGATATATTAATGATATCACGCTCATTTTAAGCGGCGTATATCTGTGACATAAATAATCGTGCTAAGTCAACATTTCAGATGTAAGATACCAGGATGCAAACTAGAATTTGATAC
>NW_021843320.1:0-328 GCF_003651465.1 Formica exsecta
TTCCTGATGAAGCTGTGAATGGAGGCTTTCCTCTGTCCCTTTTCTATATATATATATAGAATAAATTCAGGGATTGAAAAAAATGAATGAAAATTTAATATACCAGGCAACAATTGTCGAAGGCGTCCCTGAGGGAGCAGGACGAGAAGAAAGAAAGTCGACGGTGGTGGCGATTCGCTGCTAAATTTAATATCTTTTTCGTCTTTTATTTTCGCACGGCTAATGGCAGCGAATTTACTGGTAGCCTCGTTATCGTCTTCCTTCGCCTTATTCGATCAGACGAAGAAAAGGGACAGAGGAAAGCCTCCATTCACAGCTTCATCAGGAA
>NW_021843321.1:0-328 GCF_003651465.1 Formica exsecta
TTTTTTTTTTTTTAGTTTAAAAGCTTTAATCTTAGGTCCAAAATTTTGAATAAAAAAATTTGATTTTATGAATTGCTCTGGAATCAATGTAAAAACATTGATAGAACAGTTTAAAAGTGCCCCACATGTAAGCGGAGAGACCCCTGTTAAATTAATCAGCACTAAATTATACATAAATTATATGGAATATACATTATACATATCTTATATTGAATAAGATAGGAGTAGAAATAACAAGAACAATTTGTAAAATTGTTAAATATAATTACTCTGGGAATTGGCTATATTTATCGAGGATATTTCTCAAATGAATTATTAAATTATTATC
>NW_021843322.1:0-329 GCF_003651465.1 Formica exsecta
AAAAAAAAAAAAAAAAAAAAACTGTTTACCGCAAAACCAGTCTCACCGTTAGTGGACCCGTGCATTCGATAAATTAGGTTCCTCAAGCGCGTCATCTCTTCGAGTTCTATTAATGTAAGGGAATAAGATAGAGGGCGACAGACGAGGTGACGGTCACTCGCGCTTAAAGTCCAGGGTTGCCCTCGACCGGCATACGCCGCAAAAAGACTCCTTTGCGTAGTTTTTCCGACGACGACCGATGAGATGCAAGCGTCTCTTCGCTTCCATTCTCCCTACGTTCCCTCTTTGCTATCTTTCTCTCTTTTCTCTCTCTACTTTCTCCCCCCCCC
>NW_021843323.1:0-329 GCF_003651465.1 Formica exsecta
AAAAATACGATATTTATAAATATTATTTATTATTATATTTTTTATGTTTTATATAGATGTGTGTACATGTCTATATAAAATATTATAATACATTTTTGTATTATTTCTAGACATTTATATTATAATTCACTGTGCCGTGTACCACTCTAAAGTATTAAGACAGATTAAGACTAAATATTCTTCTGTCATTAATCTAATTTTGCACCATATTTACGAGTTTGCTATCGCACACGCGCAGTTGTCACTTAATACATAAACGCTGAGTCATTTCCTATCGCACCTTCGAGCTTCGTATTGTTCTCAAAGCACCTTTGTCCAGAACGCGAATA
>NW_021843324.1:0-329 GCF_003651465.1 Formica exsecta
TACATGCACACATTGTGCGTCATTTGTAATATAGCATTTTCGCATGATTTCCGATGATGCGACGAATTTCTCTATTGAATTTTCACGCGAGTACATATTTAAAATTAGAAACTTCTATTTGCAATACACACTTGCAATACACATATATCGTAATATATTAATATTAAGTAATAAAATATTAATTTAATATTAATTATTTATTTTATTTATATCATTTTGTTTGACGTCTAATTTAAATTATGAAGAGATTTTCTTATCAACTTGAAACCAATAGAGAGTCTAACCGCTATCAAGGTTTTTACAAGGCTTTTAGATTTTTAAAGATAAAA
>NW_021843325.1:0-329 GCF_003651465.1 Formica exsecta
ACAAATCTATAAAGTGCTAACTTTCTTAAAAGAATTAGTTTTTTCGAATAATTAAATATGTCATTTATCATGAATATCTCTGTGATAAATTACCTAACCTACTTTTATCAACATGTTATTTTTAAGGTTTGTTGTTTCTTAGATGATTGTATCTTTAGCGAACTAACAACGAATAATCAACAAACAAAAAATTAAATTTTTTTCAACTTTTTTGACATGTCTCTTCAGACATATTAAACAATATACATACATACATACAGACATATATACATACATACATACAGACATATATACATACATACATACATACATACATACATACATACATA
>NW_021843326.1:0-329 GCF_003651465.1 Formica exsecta
ACCTCACAATTATTTTGTACAACATTCCAATTATTTAAGGGCTCAAACCCTTATCGTCCAGTCGATATATGTAATTTGACTATCATCCGCAAACAACCAGATTAACATTTCGTCAAAAGTCGAAATAAATGTGTATCACGTCTTTATCGACGTAAACATCATTCGTGCACGATATAACTTACGATATATGTCCATGTGTATAGAAGAAAAATACTTTCCTACATCTCTATATCTATGCAATAACACGAACACCTACAGAAGATACATCTTAAATTCCTCGATCTCGTTTCTCGCGGATGACATGCTGAAATATCTGCCCAATTCTACAC
>NW_021843327.1:0-329 GCF_003651465.1 Formica exsecta
ATTTAACGTACTTTTTTTCGTTCTCAAAGGCGTTACATACGTTATCTGTTTTAAAAAATGATGATAACCCTAATTGTAATAACTATTAATGGAAATGTTTAAAATTTATGTGGCGCTGTTAAGTTACTTTGATGGACGTCAAATTAAAACCATCAATAATTAATCAGTTTCTCGAAACAATGGAAAGGTAAAATAGCTTTCTTATAATGTTAAATAATTTCTATAATTAATATACAAGCTATAATAAATATACAGGGTGAGTTTTTTAACTTGAAACTGTAAAGTATCTCGGAAAGTAAGCTTTATCGAAAAAAATGTTTCAAACAAAA
>NW_021843328.1:0-329 GCF_003651465.1 Formica exsecta
TAGAAGTTCAGATCAGAAAGAATAACAAGGAAGAAGAGATGGAGGATAAGTCAAAGAAGGAATAATTGAAGATGGGGGAGGTGAGAAGGGGGAGCACGGGGAGTTTAGACGAGATGTGGAAAAGAAAAAGGGAAGTGATAGAGAGAGAGGCGGGGGAAAAAGGGGGCGAAGAATTATGGGAGGGTAGGGAAGGGAAAAGGGTTTAAAGGTCACCGGTGAGGGGATCGGCAAAGGGGGGAGTAAAAGAGATGGAGTGGTGGAGGGAAATGAAGGAGGAATGGAAAAAGGAATTAAAAGAAGGGTTAATGGGGGTGAAGGAGGAAATGAGG
>NW_021843329.1:0-329 GCF_003651465.1 Formica exsecta
TTCACAGCTAATCCGGCATTTTTAGTTGTAAATGATTTAAAAGATGTTCGTAAACTAAATGGACGTATGGAACTTCAAACTTTATTGAAAGGTATACAAATGCCTAAAAAGAGAAAACTTGAAGAAAATTCTTCACAAGAAGTAAATTGGATTACTTGTATACTATGCATATACATATTATATTATTAATTTATTTTCTAGTAAAAATAATAATTTTTTTTTATTATTTAAAAATAATTTATTGTCTAAAAAATACTATTCTTTATTTAAAAATGTTTTATTATTTTTTATTATTATAAATTTAAAAAAAATGTTAAAAATGTTAAAAA
>NW_021843330.1:0-329 GCF_003651465.1 Formica exsecta
CACGAGGTCAACACGTACAACGTCGCTTGCCGGGCGAAAAATCGAGCAGTGCGAATTGATTTCTATAGTTCAAGATCTAACTTATAATTAACACTAAGTAAAACATTTATGTTTTGTAATAATTATAACAATAATATGTGACAAACAGACACATGTCTAGATCTTGAAAATTCCATCACTTAAATTCTCTACCTTTTTTTAATAATCTCAAATTTTTTAAGACATTTTGTCAATAATATAATAACTTATCCAAACAAAAATTTGATAAAAAATTGTTCCTTGCAATATTTTAATTTTTAATATTATATATATATATATATATCATAACA
>NW_021843331.1:0-329 GCF_003651465.1 Formica exsecta
TAAGATGGCGGCGGTGGGCATGGTGGGGGTAGAGTTGGCGCCTCTGATAATCTAGCACTCTATGTACAGATAGGTGGAAAGTAACAGGCAGCCGGTTGGCAGCCTTTTTCATACGATATGTATATTTCGAGAATCGCAATATGGTCTCGAACCGCGGCCAGTCGGAAAACGCGCCGCGACAGCGGTTCGAATCGCTCCGTGTTTCTCGCAATCGTTATCGTCCAAGAGTGAGTGAATCTCGTGTGTAAAAAATTATCTCTCGCAAAGTGTCAGACGTTCGTCATAACGGATTAAATGCGTACGTTGGGATATTGTCAATAGGATGATGC
>NW_021843332.1:0-329 GCF_003651465.1 Formica exsecta
TATATTATTTACGCTTATTTCTGCAGATCCTTTGGTTTCGATAATTTTGGCTTTATTGAACTGCTATCTTTTTCGTACAAATAAAGCATATATTTATTTACAGAATTATGAATTCTGTTATATAGATGTTTCTGAAATAACAAAAATGATTTTATTATCATTTATTATTAGATAAAATATTATAAATATAGAGAAAATTATATAAACTATTATGCAGGGTATTTTTCTGTCTTAAATATCTTGCAAATTATATATTTTTAATAAGAATGCTTCAGACAAAAGTTGTAAGATTTCATGGAGGATATTAGATGGCTATTGGTTTGATTTTG
>NW_021843333.1:0-329 GCF_003651465.1 Formica exsecta
TATAGTTTTTAAATATAACTTTTTTAAACATAATTATTTCAATAAATCAATCTTCTAATAAATTTGACAAAATACCCGTGTGGTATCCCGGGAAAATAGTTTTTTTTTATATATGGACTATTTTCCCGGGATATAATTAGATATAAAATATCTATATATGTTTTTTTCCTTGTAAAATATCTGTTTGAATGTACAGGAAAAAAGAATAAGAAAACTAATTGGAAAAATAATTAGAAGAATAATTTCCGCATCGTTCTTTTTTTTAAAAAAGTTTCGAAAAATTTGAAGTGAGAGAAATTGTTTATATATATAATTATATATAAATTTAC
>NW_021843334.1:0-330 GCF_003651465.1 Formica exsecta
GCTGTATATTTTGATTTTCACATATAAAATGAACGTCTGAACTGCAAATTAATATGATAAATAATAATATGTTATAAATTATTAATTACTAATAATATTTTTATTTTTTAGCGTTAAAATGATGCGGTGCGACGCGCCATAAATAAAGAAAGAAAGAAGCAACAACGGAAAAAGTACGTTCCCGGTATGTATGTACAGCCATCTACATACATGCCGGGGACGTACACACCGGCTGTGCGCACAGGATATGTATCCATACCATCAGGAAACGTGCACACAGCCATGCCCGTATCGGCACCTGCATACGTGTCCGTACTGCCCGCACCACCC
>NW_021843335.1:0-330 GCF_003651465.1 Formica exsecta
ATACATATACATATATATGTATATATACATATATACATATACATATATTCTTAAATGATAATATACTGTTTGTGTGAATCATATATTATGTGAATATAATTGTTGACAGCATATTATCCTTTAAGAATATGTACCAATCTTGAAAAATTTTGTGTATACAAAAACACAAAAATAAGCACCTTAATAACTTTAATATAAAACAATTGATAATCAATTTGTATGCAAAAGCATGTTTGTATTTTAGTGTGATCTCATTTTTTATATAACATGATAGGTATAATTGTGTAGGAATATCTATATATAAGAATATAATACCCATATGTGTTATAT
>NW_021843336.1:0-330 GCF_003651465.1 Formica exsecta
TAATATAAAAGAGTTCGCTGCTTAACGTTGTACACTTATATACTCGAAAAACCAAAGATACTATACCGATATCATACAAATTATCAATCTCTACAAATTTTTTTACAGCTGAACGATAAAAATTATTGTTCATAGCAATGTTAAAGACGATACAGATAGATCCATCATGTAAGATACAGCAATTGTCGCGTTCATCTATACTTAGCAATAATACTTTAAATTGAATCTTACGATACTGAGGACAATTACTACCATCTTTATTATGCAATATAGATACGCGAATAGAGGAATCAACTTTACGATTATCGTTTATATCAGTGCTGGGATTTA
>NW_021843337.1:0-330 GCF_003651465.1 Formica exsecta
TATGTCAAAAAATATTATTTTTATAATATCTAATATAAATTTCGTTTATTGTTAAAATCAATTTTTTTCTATTGAAAATCTCACACTTTAGACGATCTATATATAATTTAAGACAAAATTCTATTTTACAATAAAAATATTTGAAGAATCAGAAAGAGAAAGAAAAAATAAATATATAATTCATATAGAATTTATATCAAAATATATATAAATATTTATATCAAATATATATAAAGTGGAATTTTCAGCTATAAAATCTATCGTGAATTATAAATTGTCTAATCTGTTTTGCAATTCGATCACTTTAAATATCGACGAAAATAAAAAAAA
>NW_021843338.1:0-330 GCF_003651465.1 Formica exsecta
TCATTTTTCATAAGTCGATTGCCCGAAACGATAGAAAAAATAAACATATCACAGTATCAAGCGCGTTCTTATCTTCAATTCAATCATAGAAAATTGTTTTCTATTTAATAAAAAAATGTCGATATTTTTAGAAATTTAACTTGAAAATATAATTAAATAGCAAAAGTTAAAATTTTTAATTCAGAAACCTTTCAGTATTTTAGAAACTTTCGAGATTGTCGAGAAATATTTGATATCAAGCAAAAAAACTTCATAAATATTTTGTGAGTTAAAATAAAAATAAGTATGTATGTTGAAAAAAATTAAACATTAAAAATATTAAATTTAAAA
>NW_021843339.1:0-330 GCF_003651465.1 Formica exsecta
TGAAATTATCAGAGTATTTTTCCTTTGCAGGCTCAAAAAAGGTTCAACGACATACTGTCTAAAGTTAGACAAGTTATTGAACGAGCATTTTCATTGCTGAAAGGGAGATTTCGGAGACTGAAACATCTAGACATGAATAGAATAGACATGATCCCTTTTGTCATAATTGCTTGCACAGTTCTTCACAACATCTGCCTTGAAAGACTTGATGAAAACATAGAAGAATACATCCTAGAAGGCAGGGAAAATGAAGTCCATGCTGTTCAAGACCCAGTGACAGATGAAGATGATGCTGGTATGGCAAAAAGAAATTATCTAGTAACCCTTGTT
>NW_021843340.1:0-331 GCF_003651465.1 Formica exsecta
CTTTTCAACATATACACCTTATAATTTACACATTACTCTTTCAAATATAAATCTTCCTTCTATAAATGTCTCTTCCCTATATAAATTCTCTTACGATGGAAGATGTTACACTTGTTGAAAAAATAAATTTCGTTTTGGTAAAAAATCAAATGTGTATTTTATATAAAGTATAAATAAATTTGATGACAAAACAAAGAATTAATCGTATAAAATAAATAATATATAAAATAATGTATAATATATAAAAATAAATAATAATAATGATTAAAAATATTTGTTACATATATAACAAAAATAGAGTAACAAATGTATTATATCATATATATTATTT
>NW_021843341.1:0-331 GCF_003651465.1 Formica exsecta
TACTATTTTTGTCAGCTTCTCCTCTCGTGAAAATGCAACATCTTGAGCATCTTCGCACAATAATAAGTGGCGCTGCACCGCTCGCTAAAACGGACATTGACAAATTATTCAACAAGTTCAATATTGACCCCAATATTTTAAAATTTCGTCAAGGTGAGTATTTGCGAAATTAAATAGTCAATGAGAAATTCTCGATCCGTGAACAAACAAAACGTTTATTGAGTTCTGTGAATCCAATTCGGGATCGCATTTTAACACGCACGAACTTTATGAAGACTTGGATATATATGTTTTTCGGCGAGAACGGAAACATCAAAAAAAGAAAGAACGC
>NW_021843342.1:0-331 GCF_003651465.1 Formica exsecta
AATTAAAGTTTCTAAAATGGTGCAATGTACAAGGAGATGTAGATTTATTTGGCGTATAAGGCAGAGTTTCGCTACCTACAATTTAGTAAAAGTTTTCTTAATCTTCTAAAATAAAAACTTAATCTTTTAAATAAAAACTTATTTTAACATTATTTTGTGCATGATATACAGTTTTAGATGTTGTAGCTTCAGATGATTGCGATGATAAAGAAAATACAGGCGGCTTGGGCAATGATGGCAATTGTGAAAGATCTTGATGAAATGTTCTTCTTTTTGAATCTTTATGATAATGCTCTTTGGGAGATTCTTCATCTTCTGAAGAATGGCTGCT
>NW_021843343.1:0-331 GCF_003651465.1 Formica exsecta
AAGAATTATGTCGCCAACCGCGTGGCCGAAATCCAGACTACTGTTCCTGGCGCTCTATGGCATCACATCCTTGGACGGGATAATCCAGCTGACTGCGCTTCACGAGGACTTTCTCTTGGTGAACTGGTAAATCATCATCTATGATGGCAAGGTCCCCCGTGGCTCCAGCTTGGGGAATCTTCTTGGCCCATTTCAAGCGGGCTGGTTACTTATGAGAATCTGCCCGAAGAACTAACCCGCGTTCATGTGGCCGAAGCTCAGCCTTCATCTGGCGAAGAACCCGCTAAGTTGCTGCGGTTCTCTTCCTACCATCGACTGCTGCGTGTGACAG
>NW_021843344.1:0-331 GCF_003651465.1 Formica exsecta
CTTTTTTATATTATATGACATATAATGAATGCTTGTGTGAATGAATTTTTTTTGCGATGTTAATATATTCTAAAGCATGAATGATGAATTTGAACACATAATACTTTTGTTATACTCACGAAGACTGAATGTAATTGTTGGTTCGGAACGATCGCACACGATTTCCGTTTTCATCAAACAATACGGATTTGTTGAACAGATTTTCGGCGCGCTAATGTAAAATTGAAAATCTCTGCAAGTAAAAAGCGTTATGCACGTTATTCTTTTGCGTTATCTATAATGAAGTGTCGCATCGATTACAGCGCATGTCTGTACATTCTCTTTAAAGCTA
>NW_021843345.1:0-331 GCF_003651465.1 Formica exsecta
ACAAAGAGCAACGAATTATTCTTCAAGCGATGAAAATAATACAAATCAAATAAAGAAGTCATGCACAAAACGGTCACTAAATACTGTTTATGATAATGAATCTGAATCTGATTCTGATGACTCACGTTCAATTATACCAAATCCACCATCAATCCACAATGTCTCACAATCAGCCAAAAATATTCAATCAATCTCAAATATTTTGGATTCAACAATTATTAATAATATTGATATGGAAATTCTTGATGGAACTATAGTACCTCACAAAAGTAATTTTTATTTTAATTCTTTTATTCCATTTTTATTATCTCCATAATAAAACGTTTTTTTT
>NW_021843346.1:0-331 GCF_003651465.1 Formica exsecta
TCTATAATCTGAACAATTTTCTAACAGACGTTGGAAATGATACATGTGCATATCCGTCAGCCATTCACCTCGAACAATTATGTCTCTTTCTGTAGACATCAAAATTATATTTGTCTTTGTTTGCACAGACATTTTTTTTGTTTTTGAACTTGGTAAAAATATAATCTATTTTATATATGAGTAATTATATTAAAGTATATAGCTTCTTTTTTGTAGGCGCACACGCGTAGATCTGTATTGACAAAGTAATATTTTTGGAAGTGCAAAACTTTGTAATAAATAATAATTTGTATAACCGCACAGCAGCCTGTATGAGTGCACAACAACTATT
>NW_021843347.1:0-331 GCF_003651465.1 Formica exsecta
ATATATATAATATTTCGCCGTGTTTTCAAGAACCTGTATTAAATATTCGAATAAACGGTACGGTTATTAAGATGACACCAATGATCATTGACGCATATGCCTTTATCATGCCGTGATTAAATTGCACTTTATGTCCAGACGTGCATTGATGGGCAACATGCGCTTGGCTTAAGAGACGCGTAAAAATTTCAGACAAGAAAATGCTTATCGGAATTTATCTTCCCAACTCATTCTTCTTGAACCTCACAGAGGAAGAAAAAAGATACGCGTGGCCGCGACGAATTAATTCGTGAGATATATATACATACATATATATATATATATATATATA
>NW_021843348.1:0-331 GCF_003651465.1 Formica exsecta
ATATATCAAATTAAAAATTTTATTATTATATAATATCTATAAATGCTCTTCGATTACAGCGATTACTTTATGGAAAGGAATAAAAATTATTCTTTTATATAATATTTTATTGTAATAACAATTTTTACAGTAATGAAATTTATAAACTGCTTCTTACTTTATATTCAAACATTTGAATTTATTTATTTATTATATATTTTTGTTGACTGCAATTAACGCAGAACGCAAACTGTTTAATTGTAACTTGTACTCAGTAGTAGTATAATTTGCAACAGTCCGTACAGTAAATGTCCGTTTTATTCGGTAGGCGTAGGAATTACAGGAAGGAAAG
>NW_021843349.1:0-331 GCF_003651465.1 Formica exsecta
ATATTTATATATGAATGAATTATATATATTTATATATGATATGATGAGATATGCTTTATTTATTTGATTTATTTATTATAACTAAGAGTTACAATCGAACAATCGTTTCCTCTTACAAAAAAAAAAAAAACAAAAAGAAAACTTATGCTATAAAAGTTCTTAATTGAAGCTAAACTTAAATTTCGCCCGCTCGTTGCTCCATACACACACACGCACACATACCACATTGGCTTGAAACTATACTAACTTATCAATTAGCGCCTTGCATACAGACGAGAACTCTTACAGAAAATATATTTATATATAATTATATATTTTTTTATATCTTGTG
>NW_021843350.1:0-331 GCF_003651465.1 Formica exsecta
ATGCTGTTGGAATTTCAGAAAACGTGCAATCTGACAAAAATTTTACCACTGCGTATTGTTTATTTCTTGCTGCCATGTCTGATGTTATACAATCTATATAATCTAAAAAAGAAAACATGTTTTAATTTGTATTGATTGTCTTACAAATGAAAGTTGTCAACCACTTGTTGACAGCAAGGGACAAAATGTTTAGCTTAGCATATAGTAAAATATAATCTAAAATATATCATATATTAAAAACAATATGACGTTTTCTATTAAAATAATGTCATTAAAATTTGTATTTTTAAACTTTGTTCTGACAAGATATTATATTAATGATATCAACTGT
>NW_021843351.1:0-331 GCF_003651465.1 Formica exsecta
TTATATAAGAATCGAGATGTAAGCAACAGAATCTCACCCTCTTTAGCATGTTTGAAATTTTTTGGCCCTGTAACTGTGGTTTCTTCAGTTCTTACTGCAGCCATTTCTGTTCTTTCGTTATTATATACAACAGGGTTGTTTGTAATTTGATTATTTATTTGTAAATGTGTTAGTGTAGAATCTTTAATGAGAAAATATACCAGATTTTAAGAATTTTTTGTAAAAGAATCTTGAATAATATGTTCAATAGTTTCTTGACATAAAAATTAAAAAAAAGTAAAAAATAGCTAAAATATATAATATGATTTTACTTAATAAATATACAGAATTA
>NW_021843352.1:0-331 GCF_003651465.1 Formica exsecta
TTTATTATTATTACTGCAAGCATTACTTGTAAAAACTGTTTGTAAAAATAGGTAATGCTTGCAGTAATAAATCACGCGATTGTTAATAATATTTTTGATTGTTTTACTTTTACTTGAGTTAAAAGTATCATTCTCTATATACAATAAAATTGCTCTAAATATAATTTATTTTAAAGTCTACCAAAATTTGTTCCATGTAGTTTTAAATGTATACTCACGCGCATTATTTGATTTAAACTAATAAAACAGTGATTTAGATCTCTGAACTAACACATTTGCTTACTTAGTCTGAGGGGATTTGGAACCAGAATAATAAATAGTTTTCTCTTTC
>NW_021843353.1:0-331 GCF_003651465.1 Formica exsecta
TCTCTCTTCCCCTTTCCTCTCCTTCGCTCTCAGTTTCTCTCATGTGTCAACATGTTTCCGACGCCCACGAGGAGTGACGCATGCGCTTCGCGCTCCTTATCAGTCTCTCGCTTTATCTCCCCTCTCTCCTTCTCTGTTACACTCTCTCCGTCTATGTTGTCCCTTTCTCTCACTCTCTTTCCCGATACAGGGTGTTTCCTTTCATTCGCCGATTTCTATAGCAAAATTTGGAGTAAATTCTTCAAAATTCGACGATATCGAGATAATGTAATAAATTTTAAGTTATAAGAGATTGAAAATATAGAGAGATGAGCTTCAAAGGAATAAATAG
>NW_021843354.1:0-332 GCF_003651465.1 Formica exsecta
AAAAAAAAAATGTATATTAATATATTCTATTAAAAGTAAGTAAAATAAAAATCAAAGAGAGGGCTAAATATTCAACAATAAGACACTAGTATAAAAACATAAAGTGTTTACTAACCAACAGACTTGTGTAACTGCTCCTGGAGTTTCTCGTTGTTCCGCATAATCCTTCTCATTTCATGATCATGTTGAATATCTTTCGATTGAGTTTGTTTTTTTAGTTTTCGTATCTATAAAATCAAACGTTTAATTACAATGCTTGTAAATTATTTAAATTATCAGTTTGTATTCTAAAGTCTGGGCTTATGCCATCTTCCACTATATATACTCCTGGA
>NW_021843355.1:0-332 GCF_003651465.1 Formica exsecta
TTATAAAAATAAACATACGCATAATTATTTTCGCAATAATCAAATGCTTGAAAATTAGTTTTCCTTTCATCCCAGCCCAACTAAATTTTACAGCTACAATGTTCACCATAATTTTCTTTAAGATGTTAGTAGTCATAATATGCATAGTACTTCCGCCCACGAGTTTTAAAGTATTCACCTGAAAAAGATATATTGATTCATAGATAATATTAAAGCAGTGATGTAAATCTGGTACTAATGATTAATTAAAATGCATGAACACATAAGCGCAATATATTGTATCAAAAAATATTAGCTTTTGGTTAATAGCATATAGAATAAATATAGATATA
>NW_021843356.1:0-332 GCF_003651465.1 Formica exsecta
ATTTACATTAAGATATAAGTGCCAAAAGTTATATATAAATAATAAACTATAATTGCAAATAAATATTTTCATAATTAGCAATGTTGCATTGTTTATTTAAATATGTGATGTATGAGTGTAAACGTATTTGAATTTAAAATTCAAAATGAACACGAATTAATTGTTTTAAAAATTGGCTGTTTCGCGAATGAAAATATAAATACTATTAATTCTATATCTACTTATATTTTAATTCAAAATGTTATGAATATTTGTTATAGATAAAGATGTATATATATATATATATTTATTATATCCTTATCTCTAAAACAAATATTTATAACATTTTTAAT
>NW_021843357.1:0-332 GCF_003651465.1 Formica exsecta
ATCAGATCCGCGTCGCGCACAACTATCTCGCGTTCCTTCTTTTTTAATATTCCTCATCTTATTTACTGCGCGCTGTGCCGGTCAGTGTTCTCGCAATCGTACTAGTGAAAACATCGTGATTTTAGAGTTTTCGTTGAGTTAGTGACGCGCGAGAGTGATTTTTCTTTTAGTTGAAGTTTAGTTAATAACTATTTAGTTAATAACTATCATATTTATAATTAGTTTAGTTAATATATAACTTTTAATTTTTATTATTTGTAATATTAGGTGTACAACTTTGCTTCCGTCGTTTTCTTATAGATGGCTTTAGCGGTAAGTAGTGGTCGAAATAA
>NW_021843358.1:0-332 GCF_003651465.1 Formica exsecta
ATAACTTAATATTATTGTTTATTTAATTTGTTGACAAAATTAACAAGTTGATGTAATGTTTATAAAAAATATATAAAAACTAAATTTATATATCATTATTGATCAATGTTTGTATCAATATTTATATCAATTTACATTTATTTTAACTTTTTTTTTACTGACAACTAGTTGTTTGATGTTCACAGGTTATAATAAAATAGCAATAATTTTCAAAAACACTTATTACGATGACAAAACTGATTGTAAAAAAATATAATGTAGAGAAAAAATATGTCATATATTATATCGTATATACAGGGTGGTCCTCGTAACGGTCGCCACGATTTTTAAGG
>NW_021843359.1:0-332 GCF_003651465.1 Formica exsecta
TTTAACCATTGTATTGGAGCAATTGATGGAAAACATATTCTTCTTCAGGTATATACATATGCAAAAACAATATATATATATATATATAATGTAAGGATAAATTATAAGTTCTTGAAAATTTTTTTCAGTGTCCAGATAATGCAGGTTCTGCATATTTTAATTATAAACATAGCCATAGCATTGTATTGATCGGAATTTGCAATGCAGATTATATTTTAACTTTTGTTGACATCGGAGCTTATGGCCGACGTAGTGACGGTGGAATTTTTAGAGATTCTATAATAGGTCACAAATTCAACAATCGTGAAATGAATTTGCCTAAATCAGAACCT
>NW_021843360.1:0-332 GCF_003651465.1 Formica exsecta
ATATATTAAGTATATTGTTATTATAATATCAATTTTATTGAACTAAACAGATTATTTGGAAGAGCTGCTGTACGTTTTATAGTTTATTAAAATATTAATATTAACAATTAACATTAAAACATTAAAATTAACAATATTAACATTTATATTTTTTTCAGTATTTGCTCTTTACAAAGAACAAGATTTCAATATGCCACCAAAACGAACTGCAAAAGCAAAGGTATAGAGATACAATATTAATTTATCACTCAGTATGTATAAGCAGATATTGTTACATTTCATTTTATATATATAAATATAAAATTTTAATTTATATTTATTAATATATCAAA
>NW_021843361.1:0-332 GCF_003651465.1 Formica exsecta
CAAGGTCATCGAGACTGCCTCCCTTCATCGGCATATTTACCAAAATTTTATAAAAACCGGTCATCGGTCCTCACTAAATTCAATACCAACCATCCTTTAATAATACTATATTCATGTAAAAAAATTTAATCTGATATCTCAAAATTTGAGTAAGTTAAAGCATGTACAGACATTTCTCAAAAAATACAGACATTTCTCAAAAAATTTTATAAAAAATGAACTCTTTCGATTTTCGCCAAATTCAATACCAACCATTCTTTAATGATACTCTATCCATGTAAAAAAATTTAGCCCGATATCTAAAAAATTACGGAAGTTAGAGGTTGTACAAT
>NW_021843362.1:0-332 GCF_003651465.1 Formica exsecta
ATATGTCTACTGGTACAACCTATGGCGATCGTTTACTCATCCGTTTCTGTAAATCGCACATATAATCATACATGCGCTGGTCAGGCGCGTTATATATAACACATGTCGGCTTATTTGTGCTATCTCAAAGCATGAAGAGAGGTCGACAGGCTAATCAGACTATGACGCTCGTGCGAAGCAGTAAGTAAAAAGCGCGTCGTAAAAATTACAAAGCCCGTAACGAGGATCTCGACTTATACGCGGGACCGACGTCCAAATTAGAAAGTGAATCCTCGTACGCATTCGCGATTTGCTAACACAATAGATTAGCGAAACAGTTGAAAATATTTCGA
>NW_021843363.1:0-332 GCF_003651465.1 Formica exsecta
CTATTAAAATTTCTAACATCATCTGGAAGATGAACAAGATTATGAACATTGTAAATTTTTGTATTTGGTCCAAAGAACTCATCAAAAGTCTTAACAAATTCTATCAGTAAAGCCTGTGCATAATTACATAATTGTACTGCTAAGTTTGGATGTGAAAGAATAAATATAGCAGTATGAAAAATCTTAAAATGTTCCATATGATTATTTGAAATAATTCCGTTCAAAACAAAAAGTGAAGTATACAAGAGAAATTGGCGTAGTTCAGTAGCTTTCCATTTTTTTATTTTATTCAAATTTTGTGGTTTCCTCGAAAAATCTACAGGAATGTATTT
>NW_021843364.1:0-332 GCF_003651465.1 Formica exsecta
TATTTATTATATTATATTTTTAAAAATTGAAAGATTTGGTAAATTAAGCCGCATTATATGATATATGATGGCTTTAACGATATAATATCGTAACAGAAGCGTGTTCTTTCGTAGATGAGGAATGTGCTTATAATAATAATCGGAAATTGACATAATAATTTACATAGAAAAACTTCACGAAATATATATACGAGAGGGGACCCGAAAGAAACCGGAATTTTTTCTGGAAGGCGGGCCTCTTGTAGTACATGTTTCCCCCGCTAGAGAATGTTCTAGTGATCCCGGAACGAGGCGATGATTGTCAATCGACATTTCGCCTCGTTTAAAACGGG
>NW_021843365.1:0-332 GCF_003651465.1 Formica exsecta
CCCCCATTCCATAACACTCGGTCTAGATATACTATAGTACATAAAATATTTCGGCAACGAAATATCAATAACCATGTGTCTAGCCTTGGCGGTACGGTGTAAATATTGGCGTTCATTTACGTACCTCGACTCTGTTATCATTCGCGCGACGACACTCGTACAGGAAAGTAGTTTTGCGAGACGCTCCGTCGAATTCATTTTCTAAACGCGATCGCGATCAGTATCGGGAAATTATTTCCTATTATAATATAATTAATAATTAATTAATGGTTATAAATAATATGTAATTACACACACACACACACACACACACACACACACACATATATATA
>NW_021843366.1:0-332 GCF_003651465.1 Formica exsecta
CCGAAAGAATACTTTGCATATAGCGAATCCAAATAGATAAAAAAAAAATTTCCAGACTCTTCTTTTTAAGATGAAGAAAAGGCGAGTTATATTCTACTATTTCGCTCGTTATATCTTAAGCTTTATAAAAGAAATATAAAACAAAAACTCGTAATAATATGTTACCGAAAATATTTGTCATTCTCATTATTTTTGCAATAACTGTTATTAAGCTATTGTCGTGAAACTTTAATATCTGATGTAGGGATGTCGATCTGATGGTGCGGAAAGAAAATATGTCCCCTATCGCCATTCTTAGTATCTATCTATCGAGAGAGAGAGAGAGAGAGAGA
>NW_021843367.1:0-332 GCF_003651465.1 Formica exsecta
TATATATATATCTCCGACGCTGTCGGGGCGATAATAAATCTCCGCAAAAGTAATGTGAGACCCGTGTTGCGCTCACCTATATATCGCGTATACCCCATTCAGACGTGTTGCCCTTACAGCGCTTCTGGGGTGGTAATGGCCCCCGCGAGTATGTACACCCACATATCAAGCCCCGTTCGCACACAGAGCCGCGAATTCGCCAAACCTGTAGCCGTTCTTCGCACGCTGATCCATACGAGGGTCGACCTCCTAGAACGAACACTACAGAGTTCGTCTCTTTTTCTTCGCCCCGGTCAGTGTGAAAGAAAAAGAAAAGTTTCCTTCCTTCCTTC
>NW_021843368.1:0-332 GCF_003651465.1 Formica exsecta
TCTGACAAGGGCACCGCGAGGCACTCGAGACTTCTTCCAGGTCCTCCCACTCGGATTCCTTGCCGTTCATCGAGGTCAATCCTAAGACAGAGCCGGGTGCGGAGCCGGCGTAAAGGCTATTGACACGTTCCTCGCCTGGTGGTAGGCCGACGTCGTCATACACACCCAGCTCGTCCCGCTCCTCCTCGCTCAGATGACTCTCGCAGTCCACACTGGAATATTCATTGTTCGTCGACGTGAAATACCGATCGTCCCCGGTTGTCGGAGCAAAACATTGCGACGCATTTTCCGCGCGACCCTTGTACGTCGCTCGCAATTCCACGAGCGGCTTC
>NW_021843369.1:0-332 GCF_003651465.1 Formica exsecta
TTTTGATTTTTAACACTGAATATCTCATAATAAATAAATAAATTTTATGATAGAATCCCATTAAAGCAAACGTTGCTTGAAATTTGAATTTAATGTATTTATATCGAAAGTTATTGACTTTAATATATTTACAACAATTAATATTCTCATTACGACATTTAATACTTTTTATTGAAACATTTCAAAATAAAATAAAATTCTAATTTTTGTCAAATGATTTGAAGTTATATTTAATATAAGGCAACGAATGTATGATACGTCATATATTTATTTATAATATTTTTGCTAATGAATTTTATTCTAGACATATTATTTGAGATACAATTCTCATA
>NW_021843370.1:0-333 GCF_003651465.1 Formica exsecta
TTTAAAAAAATATGATATTCCATTTAAAAAATTCAAGATGACTTTGCCCTTGGCAATGCCATTTCAAACTCGTACTGCCGTTGAATACGCCTATTTAAATATTATAACTTGTCTAAAAATTTTTTTTCTATAATGCATTGTTTATTTGACTGTTGGCCAGACTTTTGGCACATCTTGTATATCAATGAAATAAGTGAACATTCGGCGAACGTGTACGACTCATTGTCAGCGAAGGCGGTCACCCATCCAAGTACTGATCATGCCCAACTTTGCTTAACTTCAGTGATCGGACTCGAGAATTGGTGTTTCGTGGTTTGACTGGTGGCCTCAGCG
>NW_021843371.1:0-333 GCF_003651465.1 Formica exsecta
ACAAATATTAAATAAATTCATCGACTTAAAGTTTCTCGAATACATGTTCCGATCGGTAGAATAGATATGGACATAATAAAATATAAACATATGTTAATATAATTATGTTATTAACAAATCGGCGTTTTCTTCGTAGAAATCCTTTACAATCTGATACTATGGAGAAGCAGCCCGAATCTTCGAATATCGAAAATTTCACCGAGTCGGATGAGAAGTCGTCGCCTACCTCTATACCGAACCATGATGTTCCGGAGATGTCCGCCGAGCAGGCTTCATCAAATCGAGACGACTATGATAGGTATTATACTCTTCGATTGGAATAATTTCAAACTA
>NW_021843372.1:0-333 GCF_003651465.1 Formica exsecta
AGAGAGAGAGAGAGAGAGAGAGAGAGAGAGAGAAAGAGAGGGAGAAAGCTTGCGAATGCAATGAGGCTTAAAAAAGAAATTTCGTGGAAGCGAGATGTCGACAGATCTTTTACATGCATGTAATTAAAGAGACGCAGCCGCGAATGTATGAAAGAAAAGATAACCGTGCGTTAAAAATCGGATCGACTCACCTTGATATGTCACCGTTTTAAATTCACTTAAGAATCACACAAAGTGTTTCGATATTAATAATAAGTTACCTCAAATCATTCAAGTCTTTTTTACACTCTAGAGATCCGCTCGTCGAGTTACTCTGACTTAAGAAAAAAAAAA
>NW_021843373.1:0-333 GCF_003651465.1 Formica exsecta
ACCGACCGAACGAGGCGCGAGTTTTGGGCAGCTTATTGGAAATGTAAATGGGTCGTCCATAAGTACCTGTATGTGTATGTGCGCGCGCTCCTTTATTTCTATTAATAAATGTATGAAGTAGATAATTACGCTCACGTAGCGGGGGAACGGAGGGTACATTTGGCGGGAGAGCAATATCTTGCTCTACTACTTATCAGTAGTAGTCACATACACATAAATCCCAAGATCTTTTGTAAAATACGTGGAGATATATAAATTATCAATATAAATATATTATTATTATCGTAATCACTATTATAATTATTTATTATAATTATTATTATATATCATAAT
>NW_021843374.1:0-333 GCF_003651465.1 Formica exsecta
AACTTTTAACGTAAACTTAGTTAATTTCTGGGTCATTAACTTTAAACTTAACTTATTGTTAGCTAAAAAAAAAAAATTATCTTACCCAACCCTATATTTTGTCCAATTGAAAATGATTGCCTTTGCTTCACCTTTAGCATTAAAGTTAGCGGTCTAATATACTATATAAAAGTTTGTGGTTACAACATAAGCACAATTTATGTGTCTATTAAATTCAAATAAAAAATTGTCTTATAGGAAAGTGTATTTTTTTAATTAAAAAAAATCTAGGTATAATATAATCAAAATGTTGATCCGTCCAAGCAACTGGCCCATTAGCTCAGTTGGTTAGAG
>NW_021843375.1:0-333 GCF_003651465.1 Formica exsecta
ATGTGTCTGCAAAAAAGCTACAGATGCTTTGTCTAAAGTTTCAGTCAATTTTTTTACATTGTATGTGTAGAATATAACTAATAAATGACGGAACAATCAACATTATATGTATATTTATAACGAAGCATTTATAAAAGGTATAAAAAAGTTATCTTTACCACTAATTTTTGGATTGTATATTCATTTTAATCTTTTATGGCGCTTATAACACTCAACATTTAATGCTTCATATGTTGAAAAATGATGTAAATTATGTAGACGTGTCTCTGTGAGTGATACAAACCGCGATCATTGTAAGCACGAAAGAGATCCATAAACCTGTTTGCGCACAGG
>NW_021843376.1:0-333 GCF_003651465.1 Formica exsecta
CACACACACACACACACACACATACCACACACCATACACACAGATTCACAAAATAGCATAAAGCAGTTTTTGATCGTACAATACAAAACTTTTCATTTTTGCACACGGTTTATTAAAATTAATTTCTAAAGCATTTTTAGATCAAATGCTCACACGTTGACTCATCTCCTCGGTACGAATGTTGAGAGCGTTTTATTTCACATTTGGATTCTTCTGAAATCGCTCACTCTACTTGAGGTGAAGCATCCTTTATTCTAAGAAAACATCAGATAGAATGATATACACATTTATAACAGATAAGAAAAAAAGAAAAATACATTAGTAAAATAAAGA
>NW_021843377.1:0-333 GCF_003651465.1 Formica exsecta
CAGTTATTCGGGCGCATACAAGTTTATTTTAAACATGTCAATGTAACATACAATTTTGCTGGTACATTTCGTCCTACCACCAGCACTAATGCGTCTAGACACACTGGTCTGTCTCGTCCGGACGATGTTGAGAGATCTCTACACCTTTTATTCATTGATTATTAATTTTTTATTTATTTTTAATTTCTGTCTTATATACTGCGAACCGATTAGGAATATGCGATCTAAACCCGTGCGCTGAGGATGGCTCAAAAAAAGAACCAAAACGTCCGCTACCCACACATGTATATCAGAGCTGCCAGTTCGTGGGAAATGGGAGCCCTCACCACTTAC
>NW_021843378.1:0-333 GCF_003651465.1 Formica exsecta
CAGGAGGAAAAATAAGCTATGGTGATTAATGCGGGATGGATAGGGCGCGTTGCCGCCCACGCGTGTATGTGTACGCGTGTCATCGAATTTATATAAACTAATCCAGACAAGAAAATAAATCTGTCGCCTTTCTGTCGTAATAGAGACGATAGGAGTTTGCCCTCGGGCTTTTTCGTAATTACCATTTGTTTGTGGATTAATGCGAATTAAAGTCGATACGTTCGTCGGTGATTGAATTGCGTTATCGAGTATCCTAGCTTTGCTCGTTTTTTGTTGAAATTATTACGTAGAATTGCATTCGCCTACATAAAGCGCTAGGAAAACATATATATA
>NW_021843379.1:0-333 GCF_003651465.1 Formica exsecta
CTCCCTCTCTTTCTGTCTTTCATCTTTCTTCCCTTTCTCTTATTCCTTTATTTTCTACTTTCTTCTCTTTTTGCAAAACTGTAACAAGCACTTTAACATTCTCTCTTCGTTTTCTCTCGTCATCTTTCTTCCTTTCTCTGTTTCGCTACTTTTCTTCTTTGTATTTTTCTATCCTTTTCTCTCACCTTTTTCCGCGTCCGCGCCTGCGAAATACGCACAACGGAATTCCGCGGGCGTCTGTCAGCGCAATCAGCAACATCAGCGATAGAGGCAGACGTAACGACAGCATCATCATCGGTCCGAGCCAACAACAGCAGCAGCAGCAGCAGCAGC
>NW_021843380.1:0-333 GCF_003651465.1 Formica exsecta
TAAATTAACAATTATGACTGCTATCAATAGCATCAACATTACTAACGATTTAGTGAGCAATAATCATCATTTATTTTGGTTGTCGATGAACATCATCTCATCGGTGTAACATTATTTAAATATTTTCCCTTCATAAGCTCGAATACTCTCTCGTACACAAGTTTGGGCGCATCCTTGGCCCATATAAAATCCACATGATTTAATTTAGGCCATGACACTTTGTACATGTTCACTACATTGGGCAGTATATGATACAACCTCTTCACATCCTTGAAGAAATATTTTCATGAATTATCGCGCGCAATTTCTTTTAAACTACCTTTCTGATTCTAT
>NW_021843381.1:0-333 GCF_003651465.1 Formica exsecta
TATATATATATATATGTTGTAGGACAGCGAGTCAATTTGGAGTTTGTCAGGAGAACGGCTTTCGGAAAAGGAAATCGATTAAACAGGAGAATAATGCGTACAGGAGCAATGGTATATATTTTCAGAAAGGAACGCGAGGAATCGTTAATTACAATGTTATAGAATACCTGAACGAACGCGTATAATTGGTCAAAACTAATGAACGCACGCACGAATGTAATAACTCGAGAAACGGTAGCGGCGTTAAACCGATATGGGCTTGAACTCCCGGAACCGACGAGACGTCTGTACCCTAACAGCACATGATATCATTCGAATATTCTATACTCATAC
>NW_021843382.1:0-333 GCF_003651465.1 Formica exsecta
TATCGCGGTGTTTCGCCAAAAAGCAAACGCGTACGTACCTGCGGCAGAATCTTTAGCTTGCACGGAAATACGGCAATGTGCTTGTTCTCGTCTCGTTTACGTTGCTTCAGTTCTTCCCTGTAGCTGGTGAATTTGTCAAACAAGTGATAAATAATATCTGCCTGGAAAATCTTCACGCCCTGCGAGTCTGCCAGTTCCTGCGCGTCTCTCTCGATTTTCACATCAAATGCGAGAATCGTGGCGTATCTGTCAACAAATGAAACGGCGATTATTAATTAAACGCAACTTGTAATTGGCTAGCCCGAAAATTCTCGAAAACTAAAAATATCGGAA
>NW_021843383.1:0-333 GCF_003651465.1 Formica exsecta
TAACTCGAAAAATACTTAATGAAAAAATATTTTATTATAGTGTTTCAAAAAGCTCTCAAGATAAACTACAAGAATAATCAATGAAAAATAGGGGTTCCCGTTTAAAAATTCCAAGTTGATCTTGAAATGACCCCTAAATTTGATCCCTAAGTCAAGGTCAAGGTCAACATCAAGTGTCCCACTTTGAACCCTACTACTTTTGTATTTAACATTTTTTTCTATACCCCACCCCTTTTAAGATATTTTAGGGGTCCAGGACTTTTTTTCCACCCTGTATATATGGGACTCTCCCGATTGCGCACATTACTGATCGGACACGACAATATTTCCCGA
>NW_021843384.1:0-333 GCF_003651465.1 Formica exsecta
TCTCTCTCTCTCTCTCTCTTATTCTTATTCACTCAAATATTCATATATTAAAAAGAAATTATCTCTTTGAAATTACTCTGTCATATCCAAACGGCTCGAGAACGCTCAATTAATTCGAGATTCAACACGGAATTGAAGATCAATTTGAGATGACTTGGAAAAATATCTGTTTCCGTCAGAATCGAAGGCTTGTACTATGTTACATGTCGTACATTACAGTTGCATTTCACATAGCTGACGTGCAAGCATGCGTTACACCGCACGCTCATGCGTCTTCGCTTCAAGAAGTGGAAAGCATGTTGCAAAATTTCGAAACATCAACGTCATTGATAC
>NW_021843385.1:0-333 GCF_003651465.1 Formica exsecta
ATTACGAAGGAGACGAACGAGCGTCTCGATGTCTCTGTGATTAAATCGAGTAACAAGGAGAATGAAGTTCATGGAAAAAACGCGAAGGTTAGTATGAGACACGATAAAACATTTATATTGATGAGAAAAAGAGAGAAATCATTTTTTATCTTAATAAGTTCGTTACTGTTTACGAGATTAAAATTTTTTTAGTCTTTGATTCCGAGTTTTCCTATGAAAATAAAGTACAGAAAAAAGAAATAAATCGAAAAAGTATGAATACATTTTTCTTAAAGCATTTCAAAAGCAAAAGCTGTTCAAAAAGAGTTCGAAATAGGAAGATCCTGAATTCCC
>NW_021843386.1:0-333 GCF_003651465.1 Formica exsecta
GCTTCGAGGTTAATTGCAAATATAATTAGCAGCTCGAGTCATAAGCGCGGCCGTTTGTATTTGAATGACTGCCTCGGCGTTCTCACGACCCCGATTGTCTATGAAGTGGATCTCGCTGGGCATGCCGCACGCGGCAAAAGTAGCGAAACCCATTGCTAATTATCCATGATACGGCATTTAATTAAAGCCAATGGCCAATAGTGGTGGTATCTAAACCCTATATATAAGGCGCTACGGGTACAATAGTTTAATTGGATTACAGACACGTTTAATATTGCGAAATATATATTTCGAGTATATATATATATATATATATATATATATATATATATA
>NW_021843387.1:0-334 GCF_003651465.1 Formica exsecta
ACAAAATAACTATTAATATATAAATCTATATATAAATTTTTGCTAATCCTTATTAAAATATATCTTTATTAAATTATTCGACTTGAAAATACACTGATTTTCAAATAGTTAAATATCATTTTAATGTACAATGCATAATCGTGATTTTTCAAATACGAGTATGATACGTAATAGAAATTATGAATAATTTAAAATACGATACTTACTAGCTGTAGTTTTATCTTTTACAAGTAAATATTTTTGATGCACAAATATATCGTATATTGTTCCAATTATCATTATGAAAAAAGTAAGCGCTAAAACACTACAATTATAAAATAAATACAAAATATAT
>NW_021843388.1:0-334 GCF_003651465.1 Formica exsecta
AATTATCAAATCTTCAATATATTAATACTAAACCTGAGTGCAATACCAATCAAAAATCTAATTTTTCAAAGACAGTTGATGCAGAAATACAAAATAATATTGACACTAATACTAAGCGCAAAGTCCAATTATCAAATGTTCAATATATTAATAGTAAACCTGAGTGCAATACGAATCAAGAATCTATTTTTTCAAAGACAGTTCATGCAGAAATACAAAAGAATACTGACACTAATACTAAAGAACTAGATTATGATCTACTAGGTATGTATATTGTAAAAAATTGTTCAGTGGAAAATGTAATAAAATTATATTTTAAGAATAATAAGTTTCA
>NW_021843389.1:0-334 GCF_003651465.1 Formica exsecta
ACAAATAGTCAAAAAAAGGCAAACAACAGAGCTTGAAACGAAGATTTTGAGCACATTTGCCAGTGGTATGGGCTATAGAGATATAGCGTTACATGTTGAGGAAATTTATGATCACAAAATATCGGCAGCAGAGATATCAAGTATCACTGACAAATTGCTACCAGTAATCAACGAATGGCGTAGTCGCCCGCTGCAGTCCGTGTATCCAATAGTGTTTATGGTTTTTTAAAGTCAAAGAGTTGTGTAAGTAAATGTATGTATAATATATTAGGTATAGATACCGTCTTGCACGTCAACAAAAAAGTTACAAGAACGTTGAATAATGAACTTAGAT
>NW_021843390.1:0-334 GCF_003651465.1 Formica exsecta
ATAGCGCGCGCTTGCGTTGATTTAGTACATATAAATAGCAAATGTCTATTTGTAAAACTGTTTTTTGTTATTATGGTTAAATCCTAAATATTAAATAATATAATGGTAAGAAAATATTCCATTTAGTATATATATATTAAGAATATCTGATACTCTTTAGAGGATTTTTCTCTTAAATTAAAAAGATTCTTTTGGCGTTTATTTTAAAGAAAAATATTACAATATAAAGGTAAATGAGATATTCTCAAGATGAGAATACAATTTTGTTGGTGCAGCTTTACAAAAAATATTTATATTTATAAATTCTGAATTATTGATTGATTAAAATAAAGAT
>NW_021843391.1:0-334 GCF_003651465.1 Formica exsecta
ATTTATACAGGGTGTATCTCACAACTTCCGTACAATATTTTAATAGCGTATTCTAGAAAAAAATGAAATAAAAAATCCTAATACGAAAATATCGACTCCAATAATTCTTCAATTATGAATGATCAAAATTTGCCAATAATATTGCTTAGAATTCGCGTGCACAGTTTCGTTACTACATTTATACATATACCGATTTGTCATCTGTTATTGATGATAATAATAAATAAATTGATTTTCACAAATATTTCTTCATGCGATCAAAACAGAAATTTTCGTTTCATGTGTGAAAATATTAAGATTATATATATTTTTATTTTTTAAAATATTATAATTA
>NW_021843392.1:0-334 GCF_003651465.1 Formica exsecta
ATTGTTATTTTTTACATTTCACACACAGTTAAATGTTATTCTAATTTGTATTTTCTACAAATTTATCGCAATTTAATCACTATTAATAGCAACGCTGCTACTTCTTTACTTATCTACAGTAACAATGATTAAATTATAATTTCTGCCAATTTGGAGAAAATTTGTATATTATGAATAATTCTATTAAACTTTCTCCTATTAAAAAAAAAAATAGAAAAATATCAATAGCTCACCGTAAGTACAAACATTGAAAAGCGCGATTATTATCGCGACGATCCACGGAAGTCCCACGAACATCTCGAAGATATACTGCTGTCGATCCGCAAGAAACAAA
>NW_021843393.1:0-334 GCF_003651465.1 Formica exsecta
CATTTATAGTGTGAATATTATTGCTTCGTGGAAAACTTTGATGGTCCTCACATTTGTATTTGTCGGTGCACATCTGCAGTCTTTTGAAATAGAACAACGCAGCTATTGCAAGGTAATTTTTTTACACGTGATCAAAACAACAATAATGCACGTATATAATAAAATGTTGAAACTATTTTAAATTTATAAAATAATATAAATTTTCTAAGCATAATGAAAATTAAAAGACAACATTTCGAAGACATTGCTCCATATTTACCAAATGCAATAATTAAAGTCAAACATTATCTTACACTTTTTGTTTGCGCACTGTTAATTTTTTTACAGAAACTTA
>NW_021843394.1:0-334 GCF_003651465.1 Formica exsecta
CATGATCACCTGTTCTACATTAACGCCGTTAATATTAAATACATACAATATTTACATTAATGCGCACGCTATGACGTCCGCTCGTGTTCATATGTACGTGCATGAACGATCGCATCAGCTGCGAAAACTTTAATGAAGCGAGATGATAATCATGGCCGATACGCCGAGTTCGACGTCAGCGAGGAAGAAGAAAGTTTCGCGCGTTCGGAGTCCCCGTGTAAAATCGCGATCGAGACTCGCGACGAGAGCCTCTTCTCGTGGGAAGAAAGTTACGGCTCCTTATCGAACCCCGTAATCCTTACGCGCGCGCGAGCGCGCGGACGCGCGTGAGATT
>NW_021843395.1:0-334 GCF_003651465.1 Formica exsecta
TGAATTGACTCTCTATCGAAAGATCCGGTAATTCCATCAAATTTCCAGTCCATTTTTTTATTTGGTGATGGCTTGAATTCTTCTGCATACACAAAATTAGCAAAAAACAATATGCAAAGTATAGCTAACATACTTCTCATCAGCATTACTTCATCTCCGGCACAGAATCACTTAAGATTTTTGGTGGTTCTTTTGGCTTTTCATACTTACTAAGAAGCGGTAAAATTATTACAAAATATGCAAAATAATAAAGAGTGGATAGCCTGCTCATAGTGATGTAAGGCTCTTTCACCTCTTGTCCTCCAAGCCAGGCAAGAAGTGCAAAATTTATTGC
>NW_021843396.1:0-334 GCF_003651465.1 Formica exsecta
CTGTATATACCTTACGACCTGTATAAAATTCTGGAAATATATTCTTGTACATAGTACGACGCTTGATCATTGACGACATCCTGTCCAGCGACATCTTCCCATTGCGATGTGTGGGGCAAAGAAAGCGAGCGCGCTTCCCCTCACTACAACCCCACAATTTACAACCCCTACATATTATATATATATATATATATATATATGCCTTACACTTCATAGACATTGCATATATAAATCCAGTAAATCGTATATATACATATACTGGAAGAATATCTACAATACAATGTTACGGAATTTGTAACAAGCCGCTTTCGCGAGGCGGGCGACGGATAACTCG
>NW_021843397.1:0-334 GCF_003651465.1 Formica exsecta
CGACGGCGACGGCGACGACGACAACGATGACGACGACGGCAATGACGACGACAACTGCGACGACGGCGATAACGCCATCACCGCCGCCGACGATGACGACGACGTCAACAATAGGCACCACCACTTCGGTGACGACGACGACAACGGTCGCGACATCGATCTCTGGTAGATTCACGACGTCGACGGTAACATCGCCAACTTCGACGACAAAGCCTCCTCTTCGGAGAAGACACACCACCGGCCCAGGCATGACTTTTCCCGCTACGGATCCTCCTTCGTATTCCACCAGCATGACTTTCTCGAGGACCAGCCCGTTGCCGAGCCCACATCTCGA
>NW_021843398.1:0-334 GCF_003651465.1 Formica exsecta
CGAGTCTATTGCAAAATACTCGAAAAATCTACCAATCAGACCATACAATTAGCTTTGAAAATATTAACGGGCAAACAAAAACTCACGACGGTCGATTACCGAGAAAGAGCGGACATACTTTTCAAAACAGAACTGTTCAAAATGGAATCATTTACAAGGACAATAAAACGAATGGATACTGAGTGTAACGTAGCTCATTTAGCTCAATATATTCTTAGTGATATACCAAGTCACAAAACAAAAGTTCTTTGCCAATGCGGATATAACTTTGACACGCAAAACATTACTCTCAGCATCAATGTTGACTTAATACTGTGTCAAGGTTTCGGTTTCA
>NW_021843399.1:0-334 GCF_003651465.1 Formica exsecta
TAATTTATATTATGTTCATTAACATCGTTTCTTAAAAACATCACATATTTATTACGCTGTAAGTACCGTGTCCGGGCTCCAATTGGCCTTTCTCTTTTTTTATTGATTGAAATGTTTAATTTAGCCGTTTAAGTTAGACAATTCTTGAATGTTTTTAAATAAACATTTATTACATTATTACATTATTACATTATTAGTCAACCTAAGATTCTTTCTGCCTGGTCTTTCATATCGACTTTTCAATATACATATCTTTAGCGTAGCCGCGATATCGAAGGCGCATATATATCATGTAAAACTTCGTCGATTTATTGTCTGATGTTAATATATTTTT
>NW_021843400.1:0-334 GCF_003651465.1 Formica exsecta
TATATATATATATATATATAAAATAACAATTTCATATTTATTAAAAATCAATTCTTATCATATAAATAAAATAACACAGAATACAAAATAACATAATAACAATTGAAAGTTTTCAGGCTCTTTCAGAGATTTGTCAAAAATTTTATAAATTAAAATTTTTTACAACAAAATGTGTTTTGACAAGAAAGCATCCTTTGTTACAACTTCTATTTTTTCAATGTTATACACTTTCATGTCAATAAAACTCAAATTAAAAGTAAGAATTACTTATTATAAAAATTAACAAAAGAAAGCATGCTGATATTTTAAAGCTTATTTATTAATTTTTATTTAA
>NW_021843401.1:0-334 GCF_003651465.1 Formica exsecta
TATATGCAAATAGCACACACTTATACACTTACACATTTACATATATGTATATACATACACTTACGTATACACTCACTTGCACACTTATTATGTATGTACGTTACAATCATATTTATACACTTTTTAAATGTATTTTTATTTATTGCGCTTGTGAGGGGACTCGTCCCAGAGCGCCTAATAAATGAAGCTTTCTCTCTCTCTCTCTCTCACACGCTCTTGCGCTCTCTCTCTCTCTCTCCCGCTCTCTCTCTCTCTTTCTCTCTCTCTCTCTTATTTATTATAAATTTTCAAAATTATAATTTTATAAAAGAGTAATACACGAAAGAATAATCGT
>NW_021843402.1:0-334 GCF_003651465.1 Formica exsecta
TTAATCTCGCGGTACGAAAATAAGCGCTTCTTGATCGCTTCTCAGTTGGACAGGATCATGAGCTTGAAGCCACTCAAGACGAAGTGTGCACAAGGTCTTCGCACTCTCTTGACGACTATCTCTGAGGCAACTGCGGCGCTTCGTTCTCTGGGGTGCACTGTGAGTAGCTGGGACCCTTTACTACTGCACCATCTGGTGAAGTTGCTCGACCCGGAGTCTCGTGAGGCTTGGGAAGTCAAACTTGGTTTGTCCACGACTTATCCAACCTACGTTCAATTCGAGGAATTCCTCATAGGAAGGACACGAGCAATGGAGAATATCGGTCTCACTTCGA
>NW_021843403.1:0-334 GCF_003651465.1 Formica exsecta
TCGCTCTCTATATCCTCTATGTCGTCACGCGCCACGCTTAGTTGTCTACGTTTGCCACTTTGGAGGATGATTTATTAACCCTGTCACACGTGACCCCGTGCAGGATGTCAGAAAGTGGAAACGTTCTTCCTGCGTTTCTCGGCATATCGGGGACCTTATCTGCATGCTCCGCTTGTCGCATTGTGCATAATCGTTTTGTGTGGCTTGCAAGTTTCATCTTTCCGTCAATTGTTTTTTGTCACTATTTTCGTTATCACGTTTGATTATTTGGCAAATGAAATTATTTTATCCGTCGGCATTACTTTTTTTTTTTTTTTTTTTTTTTTTTTTTTCC
>NW_021843404.1:0-335 GCF_003651465.1 Formica exsecta
AAAATAAATGATTGAGAGTCGTCATTTTAATACTGTTAAAAACCATCGGCCGATGCCACTATTGTGTGCATGATAGTCACACAATTCTTTTAATAAACTTTACACTGACAGATAAAACAACGCTCTCTTCATAACAAATGTGAGACAGAAGTTTCCAGATATTCACTAAACAACAACATTATTTTCAGGCAGAGTGGATTCACACAATAATATCATTATTCACATTTGTACCTTATATTCACAATTTATGCGTGGAAAAGCGCGTGTATTCTTTTCGATTTATTATCATTACAATTTCAACTTTCAAATCATTTCAAATCTTTATTAAAAAAAAA
>NW_021843405.1:0-335 GCF_003651465.1 Formica exsecta
GTCATACTATCTATTTATTCGCGAAATATCGGGCAACAGCAAACATATTACTTTTATTTATAATAAGCTTAATTATATTTTATTATTATTATTATTATTATTGTTGTTGTTATTATATATTGAATATAGTTTTGTCTAAAATTAAGAGAATTAAAAGATTTTAAAAACTTATAGAATCAAGATTCTCAATGAATGATAAGGAATAACACACACAATATTTGCGAATATAAATTTAGCGAGTATTTGATTATAATGAAATCTGCGACTAAAGTTGTACAAAAAGAATTAAGATTCTTCGAATCTGATTAAATCTGCAGGTCAAATCCATAGATGGA
>NW_021843406.1:0-335 GCF_003651465.1 Formica exsecta
TTAAATTAACACATAAATGTGTTAAATATTTAACACAAAAATTTTGACCGGTATATTTTTTAATACACAGGAAACACAAATTTTCCAACTCTGTGGTAACCAACGACGAATCAAACAAATTGCGCTAGAAAAGCAGTGGAAGAATTGTGCTTTAATGCTCCTTAAGTTTATAAGTCTATTAATGATGATTGTAAAATGATTACAAACAAGATACAATGAGCCTCCATGACTACCATTATAGATCTAGTCAAAATCACAATCGTGATAATTAGACGTACGCGCATAACAGCAGGAAACAAATATCAAAACGTGCAACAGGTAGCTTCGCTAAATAA
>NW_021843407.1:0-335 GCF_003651465.1 Formica exsecta
AGAAAATTAAACAAGATGACCTTGCGCAAATTTATCAGATATTGAGAATCAGCTTATCTTGGTTAACTTTAATATTTTTATACCAATAGCCGCGCGTACGCCAAAGTTCTATCAATTTTCTGTAAATATTTGCATTCGATTACTAGAATATTAAAAGTTATAGATTAAATCCAATAAAAATTTTTTCCAATTCTCTTACGCCAACTGTTACATTTCTGTAATCACAAGTAATACAGGGAATTACTTTTGCATGTTTACAGCAAAAATAGATATAAACTGAGCGAGATTGTATCGGTTTCAATATGTACTTGTAAATTCAGACATAGCAACTCTTT
>NW_021843408.1:0-335 GCF_003651465.1 Formica exsecta
AAAGTTACGCCATCCCAAGGACTCCAACCGTCCTTACGTCCGGTATAATTTATCCTACCAAGTTGAATCACCTTCGTCGCGAACCGGTACGAGTCACACTTGAGTGCGGTTGACATCCTTTAGTCGCGCAGCCGTATCCTTGTCACCTCTCGCTCGCGTTTCTTGCTTTATGTTCGTTGCTCGTTAACACGTTACGAAACTTGATTTTCCACAGTGATGTTTTCCATCTCTCGGAAAATCGCGCGCGAGAGAAAAAGCTCATCATCATCGCTCGACATTATTATTCGATGGAATGAGGGTTATTTATTAACCGGCAACGCTACTCGAGAAATCGC
>NW_021843409.1:0-335 GCF_003651465.1 Formica exsecta
TAGTATTTATATATAAAAAATAAATAATTCTTCGTATATGAAGATTTTTGTTCTACTTTCTCTTATTTTCGAGGTAATCTGAAAATTTTAATATTTATTTACCGCATTATCCCTATCGATACTTGTAAAATATTATTGAAAACAGAATTTTTAAATCGGCCATGTGTTTTCTTACCGTTGTACAAAAAAATCCACCATGCAATGTGCGAATACGCACAATCTTTTCGTGCCATTTTCTCGACGCTCATTTTTCTTATTGCTTTGCGGTTGACGAGCAGCGTTGATAACGGTTTGTCTGACCCCGAGAGAGAAACCAACGAAAACAGAGGCCCCGA
>NW_021843410.1:0-335 GCF_003651465.1 Formica exsecta
TTATCGGATAGCTCTCGAAAGAAGGGCCTCTTGTAGATGCATCGTCAGCCAGAGATCTGATCCAATTATTGAAGCAAAATAACGCCAAGCTTTGTTTCTTATAAGCATAAATGCCGAGATTGGCCAGGGGTGGAAGCGTGCAGATGGTGATAGCCGAGTTCGAAAGATGAAATTTGGACCGGAGAACTTGCAAGAGTTCCGTCATATCGTATACCATTTCCTCGCAAGTGGCGCCCTGTAAAAGTAATTAAATATTATTTAAATAAATTATTTAAATAAATTATTATTTTTATAAAAATCTGATTTTATATTATAAAGAATTATGAATAATTATG
>NW_021843411.1:0-335 GCF_003651465.1 Formica exsecta
TTGCAAATGACATATTGTTCGCAAGAAGTAGCATTGTAATTAGTAGTAAGTTCATATCAGCTGCTTTCACAATAAGGTATGGCGCTGTTCAAGGTTAAGGCTTAATTATGCATGAATTATACACAAGTTGTTGATAACATGCAAATTTTGTCGGTTGACGATAAAAAAAGTTAAATTTTTTTAAAAATCAAAACTTGTGCGGATGAATTTTAATAAAACCGATGATGAAGAACATACAATATGATATAATACTTTTTTTAAATTTAATAATGATATTTGTCTCGGCTAATGACTCAACTGATTATAATCAGCGATAATTATCAACAATAATTATC
>NW_021843412.1:0-336 GCF_003651465.1 Formica exsecta
ATATAATTAAAAAGACATATTTATGTGTATCTTACAATTAATATAATAATAATAATTTATCAATTTAATAATAATAATAATCTAAAATATATAATCGCTACTCATATTTTAAAACGTATTCACAAAATATGTAATGATAATAATGATAAAAAACTGACATACGTAATAACCAATAAATAATTTTTAAGTTTTTTATAACCTTCAAAAAAAGATGTATAAGGATATAAATGGACATAAATTTTGAGTTATCGGAGATAAATTATCATTAAATTAATATTTCGATGTAAGAGTCATATATACAGGGTGAGGCATTTATAGTGACGCGGGCGTATTTCT
>NW_021843413.1:0-336 GCF_003651465.1 Formica exsecta
AATAAATATTTTAAACAATATAAATTTTTTTGTCTGTTATTCCCAAGAAATATGATGAAACAAAGATTACATAGTTCATTAATTAAAACACGATTGAGATATTGAACATAAAAAAAGAAATATATTGAGAATATATTTTCAATACAGAGAATTCAACTTTCATCGCTCAATTCTTCCCTAGCTAAATAAAATTCTCAAAAAAATAATCTCAACAAAAATTCTTCAATTTCTTCAGATGGAAAAAGATTCGATGAACATTTTATCTTTCAAATAAAAAACATTCTGTATACTATTAACCATTATATATTTGATATAATTATATTAAAATAATTATAT
>NW_021843414.1:0-336 GCF_003651465.1 Formica exsecta
AATGGGAGGCTGTTCTGCAGAATTTTGAAATAATTCGTCATCAAAGGGCTATATTATGAAAGTATTCCCTAGAAATCGTGAACGTCGTGCGATATGGGCGAAAAATGTTGGCCGTAAAGATCGGACGCCTACGAATAATTCACATCTTTGTGAGGTTAAGTATCATGTTCATAATAAAATTACGAATATATTATTAATTTAATTAAGTGGTTATGAATCTTGTCTTTTATGTTTAATTTGTATACTGATATTTATTTTTCTTACTGTATATAACCTATATATAATATGTAATCTCCTCTTTTATATTTTACTTTTATCGCAATTTGCAAATTTCAA
>NW_021843415.1:0-336 GCF_003651465.1 Formica exsecta
AACCGTTCTCCGAGTAATTTCGATATGTTTTTGATAACTATCTACGCGGTAGAAATTAATTTGCTCGAAATCAATGGACTTTCTCGAAAGACGTAAAGTTTGTATGATAATTTTAGCTCATTACAGGCTTGTTACAAGCTTTTATATCGTACGCCGTACTTTTAATAAATAGCTTAAGGTATGAAATAATTTTACGCAATTTAAATTTTGTAACACATTAGTCACATGTAAAAAAAAGATGAAATTAATAAGAATTTCTTGTTCTATGAATATATATATATATAATATCAATGAATTAGCTTTAAAAGATTATAAATATATTATATATAAATAATC
>NW_021843416.1:0-336 GCF_003651465.1 Formica exsecta
ACTGCCTACGCGCAAATCGCGCATTATCACATACACCCCCTACCCCGCAAATGCATCAAGCCTATATACATATAGCAGAACTTCCGTTAATTAACGCGAGCGGATGCTAATGACTTCTGTTACGAAATAACAACGCGCGAACGAGTACGTTCGACGTACGTGTCCGATACCGGAAAGCCGAGCAATCGATGAATCTTTTATTCATTCCTGAATCGGAACTTAATATCAGAGATCGATTAGAAATATTGTACAAAGTAGTATCACAGTATAGACACAGAAGTTCGAACTTAATATTTAATTAGAACTCTTACCGATGCTTTTGGAATAATTTACGAC
>NW_021843417.1:0-336 GCF_003651465.1 Formica exsecta
AAGGAAGAAAACTGGATGAATAAGCTAAAAAGTTAATAAATCTAATATATTTCGAAGTTCATAAATTTGACATTGCACAAAGCACACTTTTAGCCTTTTTAAAATATAAAATTAATAAGTAATTTATAATTTAAAATAAAGAGTGATTTGCCCTATAGAATATAATTTAATCTCAAAATCATAAATATTATCTTACATTGAACTTTTTTATAATGGCTGTATCACGAAAATTGTATAATGACAGTACACAAAAAATCATGAAAATAAAAATTTTAATTTTGTGGAGCAAATCTTTACTTCGACTCATAAATTAATGATTAATTTTATATTTTAAAA
>NW_021843418.1:0-336 GCF_003651465.1 Formica exsecta
GAAAAGAGGAGAGGAGTGTAAGGAGAGAGGAGGAAAAGGAAAGGTAGGTGCAAGAAGGGCGAAATGAGAGGAACAAGGGGGAGCAGGGATATATGGAAGGGCGTGAGGAAAGGACCGCAAAAGGGAAGGAAGGAAGATAGAAAGTTTGGAGGTTAGGTTGAAAGAAGGAAAGGAGCACGTGAGAGTTGACGAAAAGAAAGCAGGGAGATAGAGCGGACGGAGAACGGATCGGTAAGGAAGACGGAAGGTGTGGATAGATAGAGCGAACAGAGAATGGATCGATAAGGAAGACGGAAGATGTGGATAAAGTAGAGGGGTTATAGGGAGAGAGATAAG
>NW_021843419.1:0-336 GCF_003651465.1 Formica exsecta
ATAATTAATAATTTATTTATAATTTATTTTATAATTAAAACATTATATCTACATCGCACACATACATTTTAATATAAGTAAATAAATAAATACAAATTAAAATTAAAGATGAATATTTGTGCGGTTTAGAATATTCGAAAATATAATTAGCTTTACTGATTGTGTACACGATAGATTTTGAATGAATCTAGCGATAAACAACAGTATGAAGTACACCGTAAGAAAATTAACGCTAAACGTAAAATAAATTAATTTATGGATGCCGCGAAATATTATAACGCAATACAGAATAAATTCATATAGAATATTATGTTTCTTAATTTCTAAATTAATTAT
>NW_021843420.1:0-336 GCF_003651465.1 Formica exsecta
GTTTACCCGTACGAACGTTCGTGCGGATAAATCGTTCGTGCGCGCTAAAATGCTCAAGTCAGTACGCACCTTAATGGTGACGATAATGATAACCGAAAAATTTTTATCAACATTCCGTTTATTTCGGGAGTATCGGAACAATTTAAACATATGGTCCGTGATCAGAATGTAATACTCCCTTATATTGCTCTAAATATATTACGATCCACTATCAAAGTCCATAAAGGTCCGTTGCAGAGCCAGTCACGTATGAATATTATGTATAAGATCTCTTGTAAAGACTGTGATGTGTCATACACGGAAAAAAAATTAGCTGCCGTAGCTAAAAACTGCGTG
>NW_021843421.1:0-336 GCF_003651465.1 Formica exsecta
TATATATATATATATATATATGTGCGCGCAAAAATCTCGCCGTTGATACACACGGGAGTCAATCACGGGAGAAATTTAATTACGTCGCATTTGGCGAAAAGTAGATACGCGCTGTATCGCAAATGTTACATTACATCCGGCCGATTCGAGCGGGCGATCAATACGTTTGCGCTCGCCGAAAATCGTCCAGTTAAAAGGGTCCGGGAAAAACGGCAGTGACGATTAATTAATACGGAATGTGTCCGGCATCGCAGTATCGAATGTGATTATCATAATGCACCTTAATTCGATGAGCGCCCGGGCCCCGAAACGGGTCGCGCGTAATTGCACAAACAT
>NW_021843422.1:0-336 GCF_003651465.1 Formica exsecta
AGCGTCATTAAACGCCGCTTTCACGGAATGTCACGCACCGCCCTGTCGTTTCTGATTTTTTTACCAAAATGTCAAAACACACTGCCGAAAACGTCACCAATTCTTGCCAGAGGGTGTCGTCACGGCGATTCTTCAAGCGGATATATGTCTGCGCCGTGCTTTCGACAGCGGTTTCATACACAGAATAGCGGCGACACCTGCGCGCACATTTTTTTCGGTGGGTCGTCATATTGCAACGAGATAACGGTTTAAAATAATTTAGAAGCGGTGGTTGAAAAGAGGTGGAGAGAAAGAGGAAGAGAGGGAGGGAATTATGCGCGGGATAGCGGACGGTTT
>NW_021843423.1:0-336 GCF_003651465.1 Formica exsecta
CTCAGCAGAACATACGCTACAAGAGTGTGAAAGATGGGAGGAAGAAAGGAATATTTTAGTGAATAGCATAGGTATAGAGGGAGGATTAGATCTCGGGACATTAGTCAAAGCCATGTTAGAGGATAAGGATAAATGGAATGCTGGAATAAGATATGCGGAAGGAGTTATGAAAACAAAGGAGGCTGAGGAAAGGGAGAGAGAGGCCGGTGTAATACATCAGACACCGGAGAGCGGGAGCCCCAGCTCCAGATAATGAGAAGTTACCCAAATTATAGGTAGATTAATAAGAAAGGGCGGGATGAGAGGAGACTGGAGGCTGGAGAGTGGAAGCCCCCC
>NW_021843424.1:0-336 GCF_003651465.1 Formica exsecta
CTTTTATCCTTCCTCGTGCTTTTCCTTACTTATTCCAAGTAGTAGTTTTCTTCCACAACAAGATATGCATATACAAGTTTTGCGCGCGCGCGCTCCCAGAAAAAGGGGACAAAAGACCTGCTTCCTCTCTGTTCTTCTTCCTTCGCCTTTCTTTAAAGAATACATACGTTCAATTTGGAGTACCAGTATACACGGTACATCCTGTATACGCTAGCGAACTCAATTTTCTCTAAATAATATATTACCTTGGTTTCTATAATGCATTCGTATACGATAATATGATAATAATGTTAGTAAATAATAATTTTAAAACAAAAGCGTTCTTCCCTAAAAAAA
>NW_021843425.1:0-336 GCF_003651465.1 Formica exsecta
CTGTATCACTTTGAGGAATGATTATTTACGAATTTTCAAAGGAAACACGTCACCATTGCCCGCACCACGGGTCGCTGTCAGTTGCCCGTTGCGTCCGACAATCGCGCGCAAAGAGTTCGAAATAAACCGAGCCGAGAAATTTTCGGCACCGAGTTCCTTTGACGCGATGCGAAAGGCGAAAATAGAGATAGGTGCGTGAAAGATATGTTTAAAATTTCGCTACGCGTTCAATCAAGAAAAAAAAATACATCAAATAAGCGTACACGAATGAAAAAATAAAACCGTGGCATAAAAATTTCCTTCGTTCGAAATCGAAAGTTACTATTCGTGAACCGA
>NW_021843426.1:0-336 GCF_003651465.1 Formica exsecta
CGTTACATTTAAAATAAATAATCATATATACCTAGAATAGTTAGTAATTTTGCTATCTCTCTTTACAGATATGGTCATTAATCAGATGTACTCAACTGTGCAAAGTCAGCCTTTTCAGCAAGTCACATTAAATATAATTTGTAATTGTATACTATAGAAAATTATTTTTTCACATGGACAAATGTAATAAAGCAAAGAAAAACAAACGAAAGAAACACAAAAGAACATATGCACAGTCGAATTTATCACTTTTTTTTATCATTAGGCAAAAATTTAATCGATTGCATACAAATATATAATTAATTTCAAAGTTCATCGTATTTAATTTCTAATATA
>NW_021843427.1:0-336 GCF_003651465.1 Formica exsecta
TATCCAGATATATCAAGACTATTTCCAACAAGTTCTATGCGTACATCGCATTTCATAGCCATGCGCAGCTGTTGTTATTTCCTTACGGGCACACAAAAGATCATCTTGACAATTACGACGAATTAGTAAGAAATTTTGTTAATGCAACACAATAAAAATCTTTAAAAAAGTTTTAGATAATAATATTTCTTTAAATTACAAAATATTTTCATTTTATTATATATATATGTATTATTGTCATTATCATCATTGTTCTTGTCACTAAAAATTAATAGAAATTATTCTTTAATAAATCAAATATCAAAATTGATAATTTTATATTAAAAACAATATTTA
>NW_021843428.1:0-337 GCF_003651465.1 Formica exsecta
AAAAAACAGAATGGTTCTTCAAAGCTGTCTCGCTTCATTTTCCTTCGTCGATGCGTAACGCGCGGAGCAGTTGAAAAGCAACCACTTGCGGCGTAACTCTACGTGCGTTCTTTCCGCTTCTCTTCTCCTTCTTGTCGTTGTTCCGTTTCAAAGAGAAATCCGCGGCTTGCGGAGACAAAGAGAAGAATACGAGAAGAGCTCGGTATGATTGGAAGAAAAAGTTCTGTCGAGCCGTAAACTTATCCGTAATGCAAATATACATAAAACAATGGAGCCTGAATTAAAACACTAGGCTGCAAACGTACAATATTTATTAATGTATGATTTCTTTTTTTTT
>NW_021843429.1:0-337 GCF_003651465.1 Formica exsecta
AAAAAATGCAAAGTCGAGAACAACATTCCACGAGAAATTTTAGAGCATCTCTCCGATTATATATCATGTGTTGATTTAACGATGGATAATTCTACGTCGTTACGTCGATCGTTAAGCGCGATATGACTAAAACGTAACTTAAAACTGGTCGACTTTACAACAGCGCGAATACAAATAAAAGCATGACGAGCATCACATGTGACGATGAGTTAAGCCCTGAAATTACAGATCTGACAATCTTTAAAAATTATCGAGACAAGCCGTTTGCGATATTGTTTCTCGGTTATGGTGCATAACAATCGATATATAACGTATACGACTGTCGATATAAAAAAAA
>NW_021843430.1:0-337 GCF_003651465.1 Formica exsecta
GCAGTTGGATCTCGCGGATGACAATCCGACTGGATTAGAGCCAATCGATGTCATTATCGGTGCGGACTTGTATGGTAGCGTTATTCTAGACGGTGTCCGCAAGGGATTAGTCGGTCAACCTATAGCACAAAATTCATCTTTTGGGTGGGTCATATCAGGCCCCACATCATGTCAAGCTTCTTCGTCTCGGCATATTAACGTATTGCACTGTTATCTCGAACAGGAATTACGCCGATTCTGGGAAATCGAGGAGCTTCCGCAACCGCGCGTCCCCTCGCCCGATGAAACCCAATGCGAGGAGCATTTCGTAGCGACTCATTCGCGTATGTCCGATGGA
>NW_021843431.1:0-337 GCF_003651465.1 Formica exsecta
ACTATATTATCGCGAGCGCGGCGATATATTATATATTTTATATAATATAATGTATACATATAATATAGAGAAGATTAATTTAAAATTTCTATAATTTAATCAAAACTTTATATATATATAATCTTTATATAAATTTAAACTTTAACTAAATTTTAATATATATATATTAAAAAGTTAGACGGGAAACTAAAGAGTTTATGGGACCCCCTCTAACTTTTTCTAAGTCCCCCCTAATTAATAAAACTAAATTTTATAAAAGGGTTATTGAACTTTGAAAGCTTAAAATTTAGTTTAACTTAAAATGTTATTATTTTAATTAAAATAATAATTTTATATA
>NW_021843432.1:0-337 GCF_003651465.1 Formica exsecta
TATTACAATATAAATAAATATATTTAAAAAATATTCATTATACCTGCTTGAGGTGGAGCAGTTGTTTCTACACCAATACAATTTGTTCTGGAACATTTACTTGCGCCGCCCAAAAGAAAATGTTCTTCAACCATTTTACTGAATTGTTCTTCTATGAGAAATGCATGTTGAATTTGCAATGTTGGAAAATATTTTTTTCGTACAGGACATCCTTCGTCACACGAAGATGTTTCTTGCAGACTTGGCATCGTCAAAGATAATTTTGTGCATAAATATGCTACAGTAACCTCACAATTAATAAAACCGCAATTGTGAGATCCTACTTCGATCGGGAAAA
>NW_021843433.1:0-337 GCF_003651465.1 Formica exsecta
ATATTTTAATATTATTTATTTTTATAGATTTTGCCAGTTTATTGCATTGGATAAAGTCTGAGATAATAAAAATCAGAATTTACCATGGTTTTTTCCATTCATTAGATTTTTCCGATCAACTCTGATATTCAGGCGTCTTGCGCGATTTATATTTCGCGTTACGTACTAATAATACTTCATGGCTTAATTTAAACTTTTAATTGAATTTAATCAAACTTTTTTTTTAATATCTATGCTAGAGATACATCTACACGATGATTACAATTTAAAAAAAAGAAAGAGAACGAGTTGTGTTACCGATCGCTCGCGACAAATGATTGAATGAAATTAAACGTGC
>NW_021843434.1:0-337 GCF_003651465.1 Formica exsecta
AAAAAGTATGTACGTTTTGTGACGCGAGGAAAGAAAAATAGAGATGTACCCGTTCTTCTTGATTTTGATTTGACACAGTGCATACTACTTCTTATGGAATATCGAAGATATGCCAAGATACATCCTCGAAATCCTTATCTATTCGCGCTACCCGGAAGGAACGTAAATAGATTTAAATTTCTCAGAGCCTGTCAGTTATTACGCGAATTCTCTCACCAATGTGATGCAAAGATACCCACTAGCTTACGTGGTACAAAGTTACGCAAACATATTGCAACTAATTGTATCTTATTGAATTTGCAAGGTGATTAAATAGAAGATCTTGCTAATTATATGG
>NW_021843435.1:0-337 GCF_003651465.1 Formica exsecta
CCCGAATCTCATTAGAGGTACAAAAAAGAGAGAGAGAGAAAGTCGGGAAGAGTTTTCAGTGTGGCTGAGCGCGCGAAAAATCTAAATTAACAATTACTGCGCGACGTTGCGTTAAATCGATTACCCGGTGGTGGACGGTCGGTACCGGGTAGAGAGAGCCGCGGTAGAGAGGTAGTAGAAGCGATAGAGATATAGACAAGGAGAAAGCGGAAAAAAAAAGACCGCTAGAGAGGTAACCGGCCCACACTGCGGCGGTAGGCGAAAGGGGTGAAGTCGACGAGACTTTTTTTCTGCCCGGGTCGGCGGCTGTACCTCCGGTTTGGTTCGTTCAGCGCGG
>NW_021843436.1:0-337 GCF_003651465.1 Formica exsecta
TAAATTATTTACTTAATAAACGATTAATAATATTACGGAACTTATTGTTACTCGGACATGCGATTCGACTATTTTATTGCGCGTTCTCAATCTGAATCATATTTAAATCGTCGAAAAGTCGAACGATAAAGCATCAGACAAAATATAATTAAATTTTAACTTTTTTTAAAGAAATATTATTGCTTATAAAAGGAGAGAAAAATCGCGACAAAACGATAATTTACAATTTTGATTTCTATCACTTTGATTCTTGATTATATGTGTATACATCACGCGAAATACGCGGCTTGAAATTTATCGTTGCAATATAATTACGTATTATTTAAGGTAAAAGATA
>NW_021843437.1:0-337 GCF_003651465.1 Formica exsecta
TATATATATACACATATGTATTTAAAAAAATATATCATTGACAATATAAACAATCTATCTATGTCAATTGGAAAGAATATAACCGTGCTCGCGCGATCGGAATGTCAAATAAATGTGACACGTGACATGTTGCGATCCGGCTAATAATAATCGCGACACGCTCTGTGCGTGACGATCGCGAAAACTCGTTAACGCGAAGATATTTTCACTTGCGGTCGGCATTTTCATTTGATTACTTACATTGTGCTCCCGCCGTACGTAAACACCGATCTCGCGCGCACATTAACGTCATTTCACGGTTTGGTCGGTCGGTCGTATTGCATATGTATGCACGCGC
>NW_021843438.1:0-337 GCF_003651465.1 Formica exsecta
TCATTTTTCACAATTTTCAGCAATTTTATATATATATATATATAAAATTATCCCAGAGAAATATATAAATAATAAATATTTATTTTGCCACTCTAATATATATTTGGCAAGCAAAGTGATGTCTTTAACGGAACATCTTCTTGGCTTTGATAACTCGAATGTTTTATTTTCAGCAATGATGTATATATATATAAATACGTATGTACGATTGATCAAGGGACTTAATTGTGCTGTTCTAATTTGATGCGCCGGTTTACGACGGCAAAGAGCATCCAACCTTATCGCGCATTAAAATAATTAAAGATTAATGCAATTAGCCATTGATAGCGGTCGCAGA
>NW_021843439.1:0-337 GCF_003651465.1 Formica exsecta
TTTCCGTTTCATTGCTGCCGACAGATTAGGTTCCACTTTTAACTTGGCTGGATTTAATTTATTTATGCTTTTTGTGAATTTCGACATTAAGGGAGATGTTAGTTTCCCTTTCGTTATTTTGGTTATGTCTGTGATCACTTCGGTCTTCGGCGGGCATTCTTTGTCTTTTGTGGTTATATTTTCCAAATCGGCTATTTGACTCCAAGAGCAGCATTTATCCGTAACTTCGGTGGTATCCATCGCCTCCAGGTGAAGGCCTGAAGCCGATGCAACTGTTTCTGAACTTTGAAATGATTTCTGCTGTGTGTAAATGATTGATCTACACGGAGCCGCTTAC
>NW_021843440.1:0-337 GCF_003651465.1 Formica exsecta
AGAGTGTTTTCATACGAAATTTTTATCGCAAATCGACGATTAATCTTCACGGCACAAACGACGTGCCAAAGGATAGAAGAACGAGGTGGGATGCCGATAAGATACACCAGGAAAGTGGTGTAAGGAAACTGAACGCGGGACAGAGTTTATCCCAATAGTAATATTTCTATTCCTTCGGTGTTCTGTTCGAGCACGGGATTTCACTCTCCCTTTTATTCCGGTTATTTCATATCTCGTCCTCTCATCCTCGTCTCTGTGCTTTCAGCCTGAGATAGGACTGACATAATTTTCCGAGATAGTGCCGGTCCCGTCCTTGCTTCCTCCCTCCCTGACCCCC
>NW_021843441.1:0-338 GCF_003651465.1 Formica exsecta
CCATCAAATGTAATAATATATATCTCTAAAAATAAGTAACTAATAAAATTATATATATAAAATACTTTATATGTCAGGGATTTTGTTGCTTATCAGATTTAGTTTTTATAAGTGACACATTAGGTACAGTTAAATTATCACTTGGATCTTGAATGCTTTCTGATGTATTTGTAGTAGTAGATCTCTCGCTATTGGAATTTGAATTCTGAAATTTAGGCGTAGAAGTTCTTCCTTTTAAAAGCACAGCTTGCTCAGTGCTTTTACTAGCTTCTTTAATCGATATCGATGACACATCACTGATATCGGGGAGACCACTTGGATCATGCTGTTTCTTAGTA
>NW_021843442.1:0-338 GCF_003651465.1 Formica exsecta
TATATATATATATGATTATTTTAAGCTTAAAAAAATATATATAAGTATATAACAAAGTAAAAAAGAACATACAATATATGTATTAATATAAGTCTATCTTTCTACATGCGTTTGACACCAAAATTAAATCCAAAATTAAATTCGAAATTCTACATCATTTTTAAAGTACCATTTATTTTTATTTTTATTTTATTTGTGAATACCTGAAATCCCAAAATTTTAATTCCGATGGCGATAGGGAAATATGTGCCCTCGAATAGGTATTACCACGAAAATTACCCAACCAAACATCATATCCCTGATCTGCCAATAAGTAAGCTAAAAAATGTAAAAAAAAA
>NW_021843443.1:0-338 GCF_003651465.1 Formica exsecta
ACATAAAATCAACAATTTGTATGGTACAACAAAAATTAATACAATTTAAAGAAGTCCCTGAAAATTTAAATAATTATATACATAAGAAAGAAAAATATATATTATATTAATGTATTAATAATTAAATATTAATGTTAAATTGAATATTTATTCTCAATATTCGATACTTAATGCTAAGCAATAATATTATAAATTCATTATTATTTCTTAAAAAACTGTTTGATGAAATATAATTTTATTTTAAATTATTATTTTTTGTATCTTTTAAATGTCTATTTATAAATTTATATATTTAACATAAAATATTATAACAATTTAATTTTATAAATAAATTTTAT
>NW_021843444.1:0-338 GCF_003651465.1 Formica exsecta
AAAAAAAAAACTGCAGTAATGTCGCAATAGATGAGTTGTTCGGATCATGACATGACATGACATGATTATTTTATTTTATTTTATTATATAAATATTTTATTCTATGTTGTCTAAATAAATACTTTATTTATTCTAATCTCTATACAATTATACTCCGATATTTATCACAATTTATAACCTAAAGCTGTTTATTTCAACAAATTCGTACAATGGACAGATAGGAATCTATATCTATCTAAGTTTTGGAAAAACGAAATTGAAGCTCCGTTAGCCATCAAAAGGTTCTCCGATGCTGTTGGACTTCTACTCACAACTTTTAAACATTACAAGACTAATAG